>NC_048566.1:78452461-78749961 GCF_013265735.2 Oncorhynchus mykiss | reverse complement strand
CCTTTCTCCTCTGCTCCTCCTTCCCCCTCTCCTCCTCACTCCTCTGCTCCTCCTTCCCCCCTCTCCTCCTCACTCCTCTGCTCCTCCTTCCCCCATTCCTCCTCTCTCCTCTGCTCCTCCTTCCCCCATTCCTCCTCTCTCCTCTGCTCCTCCTTACCCCCTCTCCTCCTCTTTCCCACTCTCCTTCTCTCTCCTCTGCTCCTCCTTCCCCCTCTCCTTCTCTCTCCTCTGCTAACTTTCCCCCTCTCTCCTCTGCTCCTAGTTCCCCCTCTCCTCTTCTCTCCTCTGCTCCTCCTTCCCACTATCCTTCTCTCTCCTCTGCTTCTCCTCACTCCTCTGCTCCTCCTTCCCCCTCTCCTCCTTCCCCCTCTCCTCCTCCTTCCCCCTTCTCCTCCTCTCTTCTCCTTCTTCCCCCACTCCTCCTCTCTCCTCTGCTCCTCCTTCCCTCCTCCCTCCTCTACGCCTCCTTCCCTCCTCTCGCCTCTGCTCCTCCTTCCCCCCTCTCCTCCTCTCTTCTCCTTCTTCCCCCCACTCCTCCTCTCTCCTCTGCTCCTCTTTCCCCCCTCTCCACCTCTCTCCTCTACTCCTCCTTCCCTCCTCTGCTCCTCCTTCCCTCCTCCCTCCTCTGCTCCTCCTTCCCCCTCTCCTCCTCTCGCCTCTGCTCCTCCTTCCCCCCTCTCCTCCTCTCTTCTCCTTCTTCCCCCCACTACTCCTCTCTCCTCTGCTCCTCTTTCCCCCCTCTCCACCTCTCTCCTCTACTCCTCCTTCCCTCCTCCCTCCTCTGCGCCTCCTTCCCCCTCTCCTCCTCTCTCCTCTGCTCCGCCTTCCCCCCTCTCCTCCTCTCTTCTCCTTCTTCCCTCCACTACTCCTCTCTCCTCTGCTCCTCTTTCCCCCCTCTCCACCTCTCTCCTCTACTCCTCCTTCCCTCCTCTCTCCTCTGCTCCTCCTTCCCTCCTCCCTCCTCTGCGCCTCCTTCCCCCTCTCCTCCTCTCTCCTCTGCTCCGCCTTCCCCCCTCTCCTCCTCACTCCTCTGCTCCTCGTTCACCCCTCTCCTCCTCTCTCCTCTGCTCCTCCTTCCCCCTTCTCCTCCTCTCTCCTCTGCTCCTCCTTCCCCCCTCTCCTCCTCTCGACTCTGCTCCTCCTTCCCCCCTCTCCTCCTCTCTTCTCCTTCTTCCCCCCACTCCTCCTCTCTCCTCTGCTCCTCTTTCCCCCCTCTCCACCTCTCTCCTCTACTCCTCCTTCCCTCCTCTCTCCTCTGCTCCTCCTTCCCTCCTCCCTCCTCTGCTCCTCCTTCCCCCTCTCCTCCTCTCTCCTTTGCTCCGCCTTCCCCCCTCTCCTCCTCACTCCTCTGCTCCTCGTTCCCCCTCTCCACCTCTCTCCTCTACTCCTCCTTCTCTCCTCTCTCCTCTCTTCTCCTTCCCCCCTCTCCTCCTCACTCCTCTGCTCCTCCTTCCCCCCTCTCCTCCTCACTCCTATGCTCCTCCTTTCCCTTTTCCTCCTTTCTCCTCTGCTCCTCCTTCCCCCTCTCCTCCTCACTCCTCTGCTCCTCCTTCCCCCCTCTCCTCCTCACTCCTCTGCTCCTCCTTCCCCCATTCCTCCTCTCTCCTCTGCTCCTCCTTCCCCCATTCCTCCTCTCTCCTCTGCTCCTCCTTACCCCCTCTCCTCCTCTTTCCCACTCTCCTTCTCTCTCCTCTGCTCCTCCTTCCCCCTCTCCTTCTCTCTCCTCTGCTAACCTTCCCCCTCTCTCCTCTGCTCCTAGTTCCCCCTCTCCTCTTCTCTCCTCTGCTCCTCCTTCCCACTATCCTTCTCTCTCCTCTGCTTCTCCTCACTCCTCTGCTCCTCCTTCCCCCTCTCCTCCTTCCCCCTCTCCTCCTCCTTCCCCCTTCTCCTCCTCTCTTCTCCTTCTTCCCCCACTCCTCCTCTCTCCTCTGCTCCTCCTTCCCTCCTCCCTCCTCTACGCCTCCTTCCCTCCTCTCGCCTCTGCTCCTCCTTCCCCCCTCTCCTCCTCTCTTCTCCTTCTTCCCCCCACTCCTCCTCTCTCCTCTGCTCCTCTTTCCCCCCTCTCCACCTCTCTCCTCTACTCCTCCTTCCCTCCTCCCTCCTCTGCTCCTCCTTCCCCCTCTCCTCCTCTCGCCTCTGCTCCTCCTTCCCCCCTCTCCTCCTCTCTTCTCCTTCTTCCCCCCACTACTCCTCTCTCCTCTGCTCCTCTTTCCCCCCTCTCCACCTCTCTCCTCTACTCCTCCTTCCCTCCTCTCTCCTCTGCTCCTCCTTCCCTCCTCCCTCCTCTGCGCCTCCTTCCCCCTCTCCTCCTCTCTCCTCTGCTCCACCTTCCCCCCTCTCCTCCTCTCTTCTCCTTCTTCCCTCCACTACTCCTCTCTCCTCTGCTCCTCTTTCCCCCCTCTCCACCTCTCTCCTCTACTCCTCCTTCCCTCCTCTCTCCTCTGCTCCTCCTTCCCTCCTCCCTCCTCTGCGCCTCCTTCCCCCTCTCCTCCTCTCTCCTCTGCTCCGCCTTCCCCCCTCTCCTCCTCACTCCTCTGCTCCTCGTTCACCCCTCTCCTCCTCTCTCCTCTGCTCCTCCTTCCCCCTTCTCCTCCTCTCTCCTCTGCTCCTCCTTCCCCCCTCTCCTCCTCTCGACTCTGCTCCTCCTTCCCCCCTCTCCTCCTCTCTTCTCCTTCTTCCCCCCACTCCTCCTCTCTCCTCTGCTCCTCTTTCCCCCCTCTCCACCTCTCTCCTCTACTCCTCCTTCCCTCCTCTCTCCTCTGCTCCTCCTTCCCTCCTCCCTCCTCTGCTCCTCCTTCCCCCTCTCCTCCTCTCTCCTTTGCTCCGCCTTCCCCCCTCTCCTCCTCACTCCTATGCTCCTCGTTCCCCCTCTCCACCTCTCTCCTCTACTCCTCCTTCTCTCCTCTCTCCTCTGCTCCTCCTTCCCCCTCTCCTCCTCACTCCTCTGCTCCTCCTTCCCCCCTCTCCTCCTCACTCCTATGCTCCTCCTTTCCCCTTTCCTCCTTTCTCCTCTGCTCCTCCTTCCCCCTCTCCTCCTCACTCCTCTGCTCCTCTTTCCCCCCTCTCCTCCTCACTCCTCTGCTCCTCCTTCCCCCATTCCTCCTCTCTCCTCTGCTCCTCCTTCCCCCATTCCTCCTCTCTCCTCTGCTCCTCCTTACCCCCTCTCCTCCTCTTTCCCACTCTCCTTCACTCTCCTCTGCTCCTACTTCCCCCTCTCCTTCTCTCTCCTCTGCTGCCCTTCCCCCTCTCTCCTCTGCTCCTAGTTCCCCCTCTCCTCTTCTCTCCTCTGCTCCTCCTTCCCACTATCCTTCTCTCTCCTCTGCTTCTCCTCACTCCTCTGCTCCTCCTTCCCTCCTCCCTCCTCTACTCCTCCTTCCCTCCTCTCTCCTCTGCTCCTCCTCACTCCTCTGCTCTTCCTTCCCTCCTCCCTCCTCTACTCCTCCTTCCCCCTCTCCTCCTCTCTCCTCTGCTCCGCCTTCCCCCTCTCCTCCTCACTTCTCTGCTCCTCGTTCCCCCCTCTCCTCCTCTCTCCTCTGCTCCTCCTTCCCCCCTCTCCTCCTCTCTCCTCTGCTCCTCCTTCCCTCCTCTCTCCTCTACTCCTCCTTCCCTCCTCTCTCCTCTGCTCCTCCTTCCCCCTCTCCTCCTCTCTCCTCTGCCCCTCCTTCCCCCTCTCCTCCTCACTCCTCTGCTCCTCCTTCCCCGCTCTCCTCTTCTCTCCTCTGCTCATCCTTCCCCCCTCTCCCCCTCTCTCCTCTGCTCCTCTCCACTCCTCTAGCACTCTCATGGTTGCTCTTGTTCACAGGGAAAACTTGAGTACAGAGCTTGAAATTGTAATTCAGCTCGGCTCCTGTGGAGGGTTTTATTTTATCCTCCCCTCACTCTTTTTTCTTCTCTCTCTTTCTCTTTTTTTTCTCTAGTGTCTCTGTAGGGTACAATTCTATGGACTCTCACATGCCAGAGGTATGCGGGGGGGGGGGGGGGGGGGGGGGGGGTTGATATGCAGAGCCATCAATAAGAGTGAAAGTGGTGCAGCTGTGTATGTCTTGATATGTGCTGGGCTGTCTTTGTTACTGATTGAGTGAACCAGTCCCAGTTCTCACCCAAGTTGAGAATCTCTTGCAGATGACATAGACAGAGCGGGGGGGGGACAGAGAATGGGGGTGGGGTAAATGAGAGAGTAAGGGAGATAATTAGACGTCAGCAGACAAATGGATGTTATACAAGAACTAAGGGTGCCCCACTGACATGGCCAAACACACCAAGGCCCCTTGCAGTACATCCATACATAATTAATTGTGTAAGTATTGATCTTAATTGGTTTCATTTTGACTCTCCAGGGACAGATTTTCCTGGTAAGCAGGCAGCACTCTAGGCTCTTAATAGCCAGGAGAGCTGTGTTCGAGTGAATTTTCTCTGTGTTGCGGTGCCTGATTGAACATTGCAGAACTTTTTGTTCTCTTGGAGGGGAGTGGGGGGGGGGGGGGGGTGCTATTTCCAGATGCACTTGATGAACAATCATTTGCAAATTAGCAGGCAGGGATGGAGAGAGAGAGAAAGGGACTTGACAATGCAAGGAGGGAATTTTGCTTCATCCCATTCCTTATCTCTCAAAATTAGAAATTGATTAACAGAATTATAGAACATTACGTAATTATGCAGTTAAATTGAATCGAAAGAAAAAAATGTTATTTTACAACAATTCTTTTATTGATTGTAAAAATGATTCTAAAAAGGTATGGAACACAGTTAAGGGCTTACTTGGTACATCTATCTCATCATGCCCATGTAGTGTGGAGGTTGACGGGAGAATGATAACAAAACCAGTTGATATTGCCAATCATTTTGCAGATTTTTTTACACAGATAATTTAATTACTGAGCAACAATGTAGACATACATTCTTCCAAACAAGCTATTGTCCAATGGATTGATGATCATATTATGAGCAATAAGATCTGCTCTTTTAGTCTACAAATGGTGTCAGTGGAGGAGGTGTTAAACCTATTGAAGTCATTACCTGATGGTAAATCTACAGGTAATGGTCTTATGGACAACATTTTGCTTCGCTGTGCTGCTCCCCAGATTGCAGTTCCACTGAGATACATATTTAGTTGGACACTGGAAAAGGGGATGTTTGCAAATGTATGGAAGAATGCGAAAGTGTGTCCTATTCCGAAAGACAGCAAAGAACCCATTACTCCTGCCAATAGTGAACCAATTAGTCTACTCCCTTCACTCAGTAAGATATTGGAGGGTATTGTGAGTAGACAAATGTGGGAGTACATGGAAAAGAATGATCTGATTACAGCCAATCAGCATGCTTATCGCAAAAAACATTCCACTACCACTGCATTGGTTGACATGACTGACCAGTGGCTCAATGCTATGGATAATGGCAAATTTGTAGGTGTACTATTTTTAGATTTCAGTGCAGCATTTGATTTAGTGGATCACAAAATAATTTTGACAAAATGAATGCATTATGGTTTTAAGGAGGTAGCATTGAATTGGGTACAGTCATATCTAACTGACAGGAAACAGTCCACCTATATCAATGGGGCGGCAGGGTAGCCTAGTGTCTTGCTAGTAACTAGTAACCGGAAGGTTGCAAGTTCAAACCCCCGAGCTGACAAGGTACAAATCTGTCGTTCTGCCCCTGAACAGGCAGTTAACCCACTGTTCCTAGGCCGTCATTGAAAATAAGAATTTGTTCTTAACTGACTTGCCTCGTTAAATAAAGGTAAATTAAATTAAATTTCTTCCCCTAATGTGTTAAACTGTGGAATACCGCACGGCAGCTGCCTTGGGCCACTTCTTTACTTAATAGGCAACCTTTGCCTTGGTTGAAACTCAAGCTACTATATTTGCAGATGATACTACAATTTATGCAGCAAGACAATCGGTTCAACAGGTACAAGGAGATTTGAAGAATATCAGAAGTGGGTTTCCCAAAACAAACTTGTTTTAAACACCAAGAAAACCAAAGTTATAGTCTGTTCAACTGGGAAAAGGCCAAAACAGCATACAATTAAGTATGGGAGGAGTACAAATTGAAGAATTGGCAGAAACCAAACTATTGGGAGAGCAGCTAGACAACTGCTTATCTATGTAAAAACGTATATATTAAAACAGCATGCATAATCAGAAGGATAGCTAAATATTTACCAGGAAAAATGATTCAGCAAATAACACAAGCATTAATTGAAAGTCAGGTGAACTACTGTTCTGTGGTCTGGGGAAATGCATCATCAAGTGAAGTTAGGAGGCTGCAGAATGCACAGAATAAAGCAGCAAGGATTGTTTTAAGGTAGAGATATGGTTCTTCTGTTGCAGTCATGCGCAGTGTTCTTGGTTGGTCATCAATCAACAAGATAATTGAAAAAAAAATGCTTATTTTATTTTATAATATACAGTGCCTTGCAAAAGTATTCGGCCCCCTTGAACTTTGCGACCTTTTGCCACATTTCAGGCTTCAAACATAAAGATATAAAACTGTATTTTTTTGTGAAGAATCAACAACAAGTGGGACACAATCATGAAGTGGAACAACATTTATTGGATATTTCAAACTTTTTTAACAAATCAAAAACTGAAAAATTGGGCGTGCAAAATTATTCAGCCCCCTTAAGTTAATACTTTGTAGCGCCACCTTTTGCTGCGATTACAGCTGTAAGTCGCTTGGGGTATGTCTCTATCAGTTTTGCACATCAAGAGACTGACATTTTTTCCCATTCCTCCTTGCAAAACAGCTCGAGCTCAGTGAGGTTGGATGGAGAGCATTTGTGAACAGCAGTTTTCAGTTCTTTCCACAGATTCTCGATTGGATTCAGGTCTGGACTTTGACTTGGCCATTCTAACACCTGGATATGTTTATTTTTGAACCATTCCATTGTACATTTTGCTTTATGTTTTGGATCATTGTCTTGTTGGAAGACAAATCTCCGTCCCAGTCTCAGGTCTTTTGCAGACTCCATCAGGTTTTCTTCCAGAATGGTCCTGTATTTGGCTCCATCCATCTTCCCATAAATTTTAACCATCTTCCCTGTCCCTGCTGAAGAAAACCAGGCCCAAACCATGATGCTGCCACCACCATGTTTGACAGTGGGGATGGTGTGTTCAGCTGTGTTGCTTTTACGCCAAACATAACGTTTTGCATTGTTGCCAAAAAGTTCAATTTTGGTATCATCTGACCAGAGCACCTTCTTCCACATGTTTGGTGTGTCCGGCTTTAAACTTCTTCACAACAGTATCTCGGACCTGCCTGGTGTGTTCCTTGTTCTTCATGATGCTCTCTGCGCTTTTAATGGACCTCTGAGACTATCACAGTGCAGGTGCATTTATACGTAGACTTGATTACACACAGGTGGATTGTATTTATCATCATTAGTCATTTAGGTCAACATTGGATCATTCAGAGATCCTCACTGAACTTCTGGAGAGAGTTTGCTGCACTGAAAGTAAAGGGGCTGAATAATTTTGTACGCCCAATTTTTCAGTTTTTGATTTGTTAAAAAAGTTTGAAATATCCAATAAATGTCGTTCCACTTCATGATTGTGTCCCACTTGTTGTTGATTCTTCACAAAAAAATACAGTTTTATATCTTTATGTTTGAAGCCTGAAATGTGGCAAAAGGTCACATTGTTCAAGGGGGCCGAATAATTTCGCAAGGCACTGTACATAATTTAAAACGGCCAAGTTCTATTCACAATGGAATTCAGTTGGTAAGAGACAGACATTCCGTAAATACTAAGAATAGATTGTCCACCATCTATGCGTTATCCAAACAGAAAAGTGAAATAGCCAAAATAACATTTTGATTTAGAGCAATAACGAAATTGAATAAATTAACTGAGCAAACTAGAAACCTTTCAATATATCAATTTAAACATGATTTTAAAACTATTTATTATGCTAGTATATTATGTATGTTTGTAATAGTGTGTTATGTGTGAAAGTGTGTTTGTATTATAAATTGTATTTTAATGTTTAAGGACTCTTGGAAGATTAGTCCAAATGGGGACTAAGAGAGATCCAAATCAAATCTCAGGGAAAGAGCCCCCTTGCCTTCTCTTCCACCCAGGCAGAGCTGAGTAGAGCCATATAGCTGCAGTGGTGTGGTCCATAAACGTGGGCTGTATTGTGAACAGTGACAAGGATGCCAAGGCCCTCTTCCATACACAGTGCTGGACAGGACTATTGTTTGAGGAGAGGGGATTAGATGCTGTGATCAGCATCAGGAGCCTTTGTGCATTTCAGAGCCATGTGTGTGTAAGGGTAGTGTCTGCATGTGTTTATATTAATTTAGGAGGGTGGATGTACGGTATGTTACTCTGATCGCCTCACATACCAGGGCGGCAGGGTAGCCTAGTGGTTAGAGAGTTGGACTAGTTCAAAGTTCAAACCCCCGAGCTGACAAGGTACAAATCTGTTGTTCTGCCCCTGAACAGGCAGTTAACCCACTGTTCCTAGGCCTTTCATCAAATAAAGGTAAAATAGCCTAGTCAAATAAAGGTAAAATAAATAAATAAAATACTGTAGAGCCAGAGTCTGAGCCTCTCTCTCTCTCTTTCCCAGTCCACTCTGGACTCATCTTTCATGGCATGGCTGGATACACTGGATCTAAGAGAAAATCCACTGGTCTCTGTTACTATAGCAGATAAGCCATGCCCAGAATCTCTATGTCCTTGTCTGGTCCAGCATGCAATGAACTTCTACACATACACACTCTCTCTGTTATCATAAGGAGGGTGCGTGTGTGAGATGTGGAGGGCCCCACAAGTGTTGTCTTTTCATTAACCCTGACACATGATTTCCTGTGCTGAGCACATATCATATACCTTCAACCTGATCTTCAAACGCTCACAAAGACTCCAGTCGCCACCAGTTCCCATGTGGCTAGAGTTACAATGAGGAATGCTCGGTGTGTGTTTGTGTGTGTGTCTCAGCCCCCAACCTCATATCTAGATCAGTTCCCCATCTATGCTCCAAAGTCTTTTTGTCTGTAATGTCTTTTTTGTTATGTTTTGGACCCCAGGGAGAGTAGCTGTTGTCATTGCATTAGCAAAGCATCCTAATAAAATCTAAATCTTAACGCTTGAATATGTTTTCTCCAGCAGCTGTGATATACCTCCCTGGCCAGAGGGGGAGCACTTTGAGTTAACATCCTGTAGTTACAATTCTCCCAGGGTCGTTAATTTGAGCCATATTCTATTCTATAGAATCTAAGGGGAGCAATATAAAGTGCTCTAAAGGTAGCTTGAAATATGGATAACATTTCCCTGTTCAAAGCCTGTGAATGTTAGGATAGAAACCCCAAGGAAAGGTATTAAGTTGGATAAGTACCCAGCGCTAACTGAGTCTCTTATAATGGGATTTGATATAAGCTGTGTACATTTGAAGGGGAACACATCCTTAACTCTGCTAGTTTTCATATCCAGAGCCTTGGGGCATGGGGTACTTTAGAGGAGGATTTGTTGCTGTAAGAATGAGTGCCAAAGGACCTGTTGGATTATTATACGTGTGTGTGTGTGTGTGTGTGTGTGTGTGCGTGCGTGCGTCATAACCATTTCATATCTTCAGAAAGTTGACAACTAAAACCAGTAGATGACAGTCAGAACAGAATGGAAAGACACTACTTCTCCCAGCAATATCCTCAAATAAGATACATTTAATCAGCTTTTGGGGGATTTGGATGTTGAAAGAAAGAGTAAAGACAGAAGCGAGATAGTACCAACAGAAGAAGAAAGGATTGGGGGACAGTTATGCATTCAGGGGACCTGCTCCCTCCCTCCCTCCCTCCCTCCCTCCCTCACAAACTTGCTCCATATAGTGTTCTCTTACCCAGACCCAGTATCTATCTCTCTCTCTGCTCTGTCTCTCTCTCTGTGTGTGCGTGTGCGTGCCACTGAAAATAATGATCTCGTTTAGCTTCAAACACCCCCACCGATGGCGTCCATTCTCCCCATGACAGCATCATTAGCTCGTCCCATTAGCCCCTGACTTCCCTCCATTCCATTCATCCGTTTTTCAAAACATTTTCTGGCAGTTATGTGGAAAATAAGAATGGTCTAATTTCATGTTCCCGTCATGAAGTTAGTGGTAGTTATTCAGCTCTGCCCTGGCTGTGGAGCTGAATATGTTTGTGTCTCTACTTTGAACTATTAATGAGTCTGATTTCCGCTGTTTTCAATCTCAAAGAGCATCACCTGCATAAATAAAGGGACAATCAAATAAATGTGTTTCCTAGATTTGGTTGTGGCCATGGCTCTGTATCTCATACCGTGTTTCTCAAGACGCATACTACCCTTCTTCAAGAACGGGAGGGTCGGAGCATGAGTCCAAATCAAAGTATGCGAAACAGAGCATGGAGGCACTTCTCAAATGCGTACTACATTTGTACATATTTTGAAGCATGCATCGATGCAAGCTTCAATGGAAAGTATACACAGAAATATGACGCAACCACGCAAAAACAACGAAAAATGTATTGAAATCAATAGCTAGGTTTCCATCCAATTGGCGACAGATTTTCCTGCGAATATTATAAATTCTGTATTTTCCCACCATAGATATGTTTCCTTAACATTGACTTGTGAAAAATGGGTTATATTGTAGACAGCAACACTCAGATATAGTACAGTATCTTCGCTGTTGGCTAGAGTGCACGCATAGCCTACAGGATGATATTATTATGGACGAAAGAGCAAGATTATTTTTAGTTGTCAAATGCATCCAGGCGTCGGTGATCCTGTCACCAGAATAAAACCCTCAATATTTATTGGAAAGGAGCATCAAGCTCATCACCTTGCTTAAAGTCATCATAACTTATTTCATCTGTAGCCTAATGAACTGCATGCTTTCCTGACGAGTTTTAGTGGGAGGACCACACAACATGTCATCACACGTCTCCAAGTTGACTTCGATATGACGGTTATTATATCAATATTTGCGTATAAAAGCATTTACACCGACATTTCTCGCATAATTAATTTTGTTTTGACAACATTTGGAAAGTTAACTGAAAAATGATCTGTTTTCATTAGGCCCGTCATTAATTCTTATCTGACATGTATTTTACTCGCATAAAAAGGTTGGATGGAAACCTGGTTAACCAGTTGGATTTAGGGGGCGCTATTTACATTTTTGGATGAAAAACGTTCCCGTTTTAAACAAGATATTTTGTCACGAAAAGATACTCGACTATACATATAATTGACAGCTTTGGAAAGAAGACACTCTGACGTTTCCAAAACTGCAAAGATATTGTCTGTGAGTGCCACAGAACTGATGTTACAGGCGAAACCCAGATAGAAATCCAACCAGGAAGTGCCGCATTTTTTGAAACCATGCCAATGACTCCTTATATGGCTGTGAATGAGCTACAAATGAGCTTACGTTTTCCACGTTTTCCCCAAGGTGTCTACAACATTGTGACGTCTTTTTAGACATTTCCATTGAAGAATGGCTGTAAGGGACCATATATGGCATGTGGTCACATGGTGTCTCCCGCAGAAAACCTTGCGTAAAATACTGAGGTAGCCATTTTTCCAATCGCCTCTTATGAGAAACCAACTGCCTCGATGGATATATTATCGAATATATTTGTTAAAAACACCTTGAGGATGGATCCTAAACAATGTTTGCCGTGTTTCTGTCGATATTATGGAGCAAATTTTGAAAAAAGTTTGGTGTTATAGTTGTAGCATTTTAGGGTCGATTTCTCAGCCAAGCATGATGAACAAACGGGAGCTATTTCGCCTACAAAAATAATATTTTTGGAAAAAAGGAACATTTGCTATCTAACTGGGAGTCTCCTGAGTGAAAGCATCTGAAGTTCTTCAAAGGTAAATGATTTAATGTGGTTGCTTTTCTTATTTTCGTGAAAATGTTGCCTGCTGCCAGCAGAGCCTAGCATAACATTATGCCATGATAAACTTACACAAATGCTTGTCTAGCGTTGGCTGTAACGCATATTTTGAAAATCTGAGATGACAGTGTTGTTAACAAAAGGCTAAGCTTGTGTTTGAATATATTTATTTCATTTAATTTGCGATGTTCATGAATAGGAAAAGTTTATAGGGGTATTTATGTCCGTTGCGTTATGCTAATGCATTTGAGGCTATGATTACGCTCCCGGATACGGGTTTGCTCGTCGCAAAAGGTTAATGTCGGCCATTATTTGAGCTGCAAGAAGAAATCTACTCTGACTTTGGAATTAAATGTTGCCTATTCACATCTGTTTATATGCCTTTTTGTTAATGGCACTTTGATATCTTGATAATATGCAGCTGTTTAAAGGGCAAATCCACAGATGAAACAATAACAAAATGCTCACCCCGCCTCTTTTGGTAAAAAGCTGAGGGATGGGCCTGGAGAAATGTAACCCTTCTCAGATTAACTTGTTATGGCTGCAATCCCCCTATCGGGATAAGTGTCATCAACAACCGCTGAATAGCATAGCGCTACATTCAATAAATATTACTACAAATATTTATATTCATGAAATCACAAGTGCAATATAGGAAAACACAGCTTAGCCTTTTGTTAATCCACCTGTCGTGTCATATTTTGAAATTATGCTTTACAGCGAAAGCAATCCAAGCGTTTGGGTCAGTTTATCGATCGCACGATAAAACATTAAGTACACTTAGCATCAGGTAGCTCGGTCACGAAAATCAGAAAAGCAATCAAATTAATATTTTACCTTCGATGATCTTCGGGTGTTTTCACTCACGGGACTCCCAGTTACACAACAAATGTTCCTTTTGTTGCATAAAGATCATTTTTATATCCAAAATACCTCAGTATGTTCAGAAATCCTCAGGAAAGAGCGGTCACGACAACGCAGACGAAAATTCCAAATAGTTTCCATAATGTCCACAGAAACATGTCAAACGTTTTTTATAATCAATCCTCAGGTTGTTTTTAAAATATATAATCGATAATATATCAACCGCAAATGTCTTTCACAGTAGGAGAGTGAAAAGCAATACCTATCCAAACTCTGTTGTGCGAGCAAAACTCATGTGACCACTTGACGCGATGTTATTGTTCTGGCTCATTTTTCTAAATAAAAGCCTGAAACTATGTCTGAAGACTGTTGACACTCTGAGGAAGCGATAGGAAAAGGAATCTGGTTCATATCCCTTTAAATCCAGCAAAGGGAGGCTATGGAACATGGAGTTTTCAAAATAGAAACCACTTCCTGTTTTGATTTCCCTCAGGGTTTCGCCTGCAATATCAGTTCTGTTATACTCACAGACAATATTTTGACAGTTTTGGAAACTTTTGAGTGTTTTCTATCCAATACTAATAATTATATGCATATATTAGCAACTGAGACTGAGGAGCTGGCCGTTTACAATGGGCACCTTTTCATCCAAGCTACTCATTACTGCCCATGCAGCCATAAAAAGTTAATAGACAGTGCTATGGATGCAAGGACTGACCATCTTGATATCAAAAGTTATATGAGAGTCTAAATGAAAGTCTAAATGAGAGAGCAGCAGTGTGATTCACATCAATGCGCTTGTAGATATCAATAATAAGTGATATAAGTATTGCCATAGACTACACCACAGCTGTCATCCTTACCTCTAAGCGTTTATTCAATAATCTTTGGATGTCAACAGCAGTCACAGCATTGGAAGACATAACTTGGACTGTAGCCTATAAAAGCATATTTCTGCTCTTTTCCCGCAATCCATCAAACCCATTTGGTGTGTCAACATTGTGGTCTCTGACTTGTGGTCAGACTCGCTCAGGTGGAGAAATTTTAACTTGCTCCTTTTCTCAAATCTGATTTGAATGTCTTTTCGAAAACAGAGAAGTGTCAAATATTTTTTTTCACAAAAATACTTTCTGAATTTAAAATGAATCCTCAAAGTAATCCTCTAGTTTTTCAAAAGTATCTGTAATCGGATTACATCATTTTTTGCTGGTAACAAATTACAGTTACCGTTTTTTAAATATTTTTTTTATTGCTTGCATGTAAGGCAGGCAGGCAGGCAGACAGGCAGGCAGGCAGGCAGGCAGGCAGGCAGGCAGGCGACTTATGATCAGTTATCACTCATCTCAGGCTTAGACCTAGAGGGCTTCAGTGTGTGTTTCAACTCTTGGCCCAAAGCACACAGTTACCATGGAGATTGGCCCTCTCAGGTTCAGTGGGAGTGGCCTGTAGTCAAAGCGCTCTCTGACCTTTGGCCCCTTCTTTTTATTACCATTCCTCCAGAATGTTCTGACCCTCCAACCACATTACACACACATCGCACCCCATCACTGCTCATCTCCAAACAATTCTACATTTGAATGTCTTTGACACACTGTGTTACACCAAAGTACCCAACCGTTTTTCTTCACTGGGATCCCTATTGACATCTTTGTTGCACTATTCCAGCCAAGTCTGGCTCACTGCAATACAATTATTCATCCACTCTGTCACCCTCCATTTGTCTCTCCATCCCTCCACTCTTTCTTCTTCACTTCTATTCCTTCTATCAGTATTTCACCCCCCTCTATTCCTCCATCTCTCCATTCCTCCCCAAGTGTGTATGGATGTGGTGCTATCTGTGACGGGGTCTGTTAACTACCCTGCCTCCCTCCATGGCTGGCCATGCTGCTGTAACCGTGTGACTGAGTGTTATGGCTGCTGTGATAGTGGCAGGCAATGGAGCGGACAAGTTATTACAGGACAGGCAAATGGAGACCTGATAGAGCATGAAAACCTCTTCTCTCCTCACATCTCTGCAGGGCTACCTCCCTTCCTCACTACCTCTCGCTCTACCTTTTTTATGTATACCTTTCTCTCAGAAGAGGCTGGTGGGAGAACAGGCTCATTGAAGTGGCTGGAATGGTATCAAGGGAACAGTATCAAACATATGGAAACCACATGTTTGACTCCGTTCCATTGATTCCATTCAAGCCACTACAATGAGCCTGTCCTCCTATAGGTCCTCCCACCAGCCTCCTCTGCTCTCTCTTTTTTTTCTCTTCTCTCCCTTTTTATTATTCACTCGCTATTGTGGCCTTACTCTCTATCTCTCTCTGTCGTTCCCTCTCTCTCTCTCTCTCTCTGTCGTTCCCTCTCTCTCTCTGTCGTTCCCTCTCTCTCTCTGTCGTTCCCTCTCTCTCTCTGTCGTTCCCTCTCTCTCTCTGTCGTTCCCTCTCTCTCTCTCTGTCGTTCCCTCTCTCTCTCTCTCTGTCGTTCCCTCTCTCTCTCTCTGTCGTTCCCTCTCTCTCTCTCTCTGTCGTTCCCTCTCACTCTCTGTCGTTCCCTCTCACTCTCTGTCGTTCCCTCTCTCTCTGTCATTCCCTCTCTCTCTCTGTCGTTCCCTCTCACTCTCTGTCGTTCCCTCTCTCTCTCTGTCGTTCCCTCTCTCTCTCTCTCTGTCGTTCCCTCTCTCTCTCTCTGTCGTTCCCTCTCTCTCTCTGTCGTTCCCTCTCTCTCTCTCTGTCGTTCCCTCTCTCTCTCTGTCGTTCCCTCTCTCTCTCTCTCTCTGTCGTTCCCTCTCTCTCTCTGTCGTTCCCTCTCTCTCTCTGTCGTTCCCTCTCTCTCTCTCTGTCGTTCCCTCTCTCTCTCTGTCGTTCCCTCTCACTCTCTGTCGTTCCCTCTCTCTCTGTCGTTCCCTCTCACTTCATTGATCCCTCCCTTTCTCTCTGTTTCTTGCTCATCCTCACTCCGTCTCTTATGCTAACTTTCTCCTCTCTCTCTCTCTCTCTCTCTCTCTCTCTCTCTCTCTCTCTCTCTCTCTCTCTCTCTCTCTCTCTCTCTCTCTCTCTCTCTCTCTCTCTCTCTCTCTCTCTCTCTCTCAATTCCATTCAAAGGGCTTTATTGGCATGGTAAACATGTTTCTATTGCCAAAACAAGGGAAATAAACAGTCAAAAATTAACAGTAAGCATTACACTCACAAACATTTTAAAAGAATATAGACATTTAGAATGTTATATTACATTATTATATACAGTATTGTAACAATGTGCAAATAGTATGAAAGTATGAAAGGGAAAATAAATTAACAGATAAATATAGGCTGTATTTACAATGGTGTTTGTGCTCCACTGGTTGCCCTTTTCTTGTGGCAACAGGTCACACATCTTGCTGCTGTGGTGGCACACTGTGATATTTCACCTAATAGAAATGGAAGTTTATCAGGATTGGATTTGTTTTCAAATTCTTTGTGGATCTGTGTAATCTGAGGGAAATATGTGTCTCTAATATGGTCATACATTTGGCAGGAGGTTAGGAAGTGCATCTCAGTTTCCACCTCATTTTGTGGGCAGTGTGCAAATAGCCTGTCTTCTCTTGAGAGCCAGGTCTGCCAATGGTGGCCTCTCTCACTAGCAATACTATGATCACAGTCTGTACTGTACATAGTCAAGGATGTTCTTAATTTTGGGTCAGTCACAGTGGTCAGGTATTCTACTAGTGTGGACTCTCTGTTTAGGGACAAATAACATTCCAGTTTGCTCAGTTTTTTGTTGATTCTTCCCAATGTGTCAAGTAATAATCTTTTTGTTTTTGTTAGGTCTGATTGTGTTGTGGTCCTGGGGCTCTGTGGGGTATTTTTGTGTTTGTGAGCAGAGTCCCTGTACCAGCTGGCAGAGGGGACTCTTCTCCAGGTTAATCATTTTGTAGGTGAGGGCTTTGTTAGATTTTAGAATCACTTATGTTGAGGTGGTTGTAGAATTGAATTGATCTTTGCTGGATTTGGATAGATAGTGGAAATCGTCCTAGTTCTGCTGTTCATTCAATGTTTGGGGTTTTACGTTGTACACGGAGGAGGATTTTGCAGTATCAATTTGGTGTTTGTCCAATTTAGGGAATTTTTGGTTGGTCTCTCTCTCTCTCGCTCTCTCTCCCTCCCCCCTCTCAGAACATATTCACAGGAGAGGTCACACATGAAGTGTGTAATAGCGCAGCAGCAACAGGCATGGATGAGTAATGATGTTCTGTCTGTCTGTCTGTCTGTCTGTCTGTCTGTCTGTCTGTCTGTCTGTCTGTCTGTCTGTCTGTCTGTCTGTCTGTCTGTCTGTCTGTCTGTCTGTCTGTCTGTCTGTCTGTCTGTCTGTGGAGAGGAGAGGAGAGGAGAGGAGAGGAGAGGAGAGGGAGTCCCTCAACCAAGTTGCCCACCACATCAGTAATTTTTAATGGTGTTTTTCCCTCTCTTCACTGTTCCACAGACAGAGGATTGTGACAGTGAGTAGCTAACATACGTAAGAATGAACAGCATGGCCTATACAACTTGTTTGTAGTTTCTCCTGCATTTATTGATTTCCCTCCATGTGGGAAGGGTTTAGTTAGTGAAGTTTGGACCAAGATGAAAGACGTGTTGGAATTCTGCAATTGTGTGTATTGTGTGTGCGGGTGGGTTTGAAGCCTGTTAGCCAGATGGCTGGTTCCTCTGTTTGTGCTGTGTTATACCCCGCACTCTGCTGGCGATATGGAGGGCTGCCCATAGGGTGAGAGGGGTCGACCGTGGATGGGAGGAGTAGTCTTGTTTGAGTTTGTAGGCCTGCAATGAGGGGAACCAAAATAGGAACAGCCTGCCACCTAGTGGTATGTCTCACCACTGCTCCACAGCATGGCCCTTCTTTACTCTAGCTCCGGGATGGGCTACTCCAGTCCTCGGGGTCCGGAGTGGTGTCACTCTTTTTCCCCATGCCTAGAAAACATAGCTGATGAAACTAATTGCATTATAAACTGAAGATCATGATTATTGAAGTCCAGTGTATGATGTGGGGCAAAAGTGTGAAACCAATCAGGCCTCCAAGAACTGGAGTTGCCCATCCCTGCTCTAGGTCCATACATGTTCATGTATGGAGCGGCCAGCTTGGTCAATGACTCCATCGCTGCACCAACATCACACACCTCTCTCGTTATTATGGCCATATCCATGGTAACCGGGCCGCTGGCCGCACGCTATACCAGCACTATCAACCGCCACAAGGCGTGCCGCATCCTCCATGTAATGAGACAAACCAATCAACTGGAGACACCTTCTACAAGCAGTGGAATGTTTTAGCAGGAGACAATCCAGTTCCTTTATTTTTCTCTCTGTTGGAGAGTTCAGTCATTGCCAAAAATATTGGCACCCTTGCACTTTTTTCAAATAATGCACCATTTCTTCCAGAAAACTGTTGAAATGCTATCCACATATGTTTGTCTTTGTTTTGCAGTTAAAAATAAAATAAAAAATGAACTAAATGTTAGCTTATTCCACAAAGAAATCCTAAAATGGCCCAGACAATATTATTTGCACCTTCTAGAAGTAGTTAGAAATAATTAGAGTTCAAGCAGGTGATTCTCTTTTACTTTGGAATTGAACTCATCTGTGGTGAGTTGAAGGTGCCTGCAATATATAAATCACTCATTCAACTAGTTTGAATAGAGAAAAGGACTCATTCTCCTGTTTTGTGTAACTGTGATGAGCATGGAGAAAAGAAAGAAAACCAGATCATTATCTGAGGAGGTCCGACACAAGATTGTCTACGCTTGGCTACAATCTCAAGGCTACAAGTCCATCACCAGAGACCTTGATGTTCCTGTTTCCACCGTACGTAATGTTATCAAGAAGTTTAAGGCCCAAGCCGCTGTAGCCAGCCGCACTGGACGTGGCAGCAAGAGAGACCTTGACGGAAGATTGCAGTGAAGGATTGTTTGAGTGGTGGAGAACGCACTTCGATCAACTGCCACACAGATTCAAGCTGACCTTCAGACACAAAGTACGACAGTTTCAACTCACACATCTGTCACCAATTCAATGAAAGGGGGTTATATGGTAGGAGACCCAGGAGGACCCCACTGCAGAGAGTGAGACATAAGAGAGTGGACTGCAATTTGCCAAAAAACACCTGAACATGTCAAAATCATTCTGGGATAATGTCCTGTGGACAGATGAGACCAAATTAAAGCTTTTTGGTAAAGCACACCATCTCTAGGTTTACAGAAAACAAAATGAAGCCTTGAGAAAAAAAATACATTTTCTACAGCCTAACATTGTGGAGGTTCAGTGGTGTTAGGGGTTGCTTTGCTGCCTCTGGCACAGGGTGTCTTGAACATTTCAGTGGTGTTAGGGGTTGCTTTGCTGCCTCTGGCACTGGCTGTCTTGAACATTTCAGTGGTGTTAGGGGTTGCTTTTCTGCCTCTGGCACTGGGTGTCTTGAACATTTCAGTGGTGTTAGGGGTTGCTTTGCTGCCTCTGGCACTGGGTGTCTTGAACATTTCAATGACATCATGAAATCAGGAAAATACCAAGGCATATTTGTAGAGCAATGTCGGACCCAGGTCATGGGTCTTCCAGCAGGACAATGACCCCAAACACTCTTCAAAAAACACCCAGTAATGCTCAAGACAAAACACTTGTCACGCCCTGGTCTAAGTATTTTGTGTTTTTCTTCATGTATTGGGTCAGGCCAGGGTGTGGCATTGGGTTTTTTGTATTGTGGTGTGTTTTGTCCTGGGGTTTTGGTGTGTATGTATTGGGATTGTAGCTAGTGGGGTTATCTAGCAAAGTCTATGGCTGTCTGGAGTGGTTCTCAATCAGAGGCAGGTGTTTATCGTTGTCTCTGATTGGGAACCATATTTAGGCAGCCATATTCTTTGAGTTTGTCGTGGGTGATTGTCCTGAGTGTCTTGATGTCCTTGTTTGATGTTAGTTGACACAAGTATAGGCTGTTTTCGGTTTTCGTTTCGTTTATTGTTTTGTAGTGTTCGTGTTTAGTCGTGTTTACGTTTGTTTAAATAAACATGGATCGCAATCGACACGCTGCAGTTTGGTCCGACTCTCCTTCACTATATGAAAGCCGTTACAGAATCACCCACCACCAACGGACCAAGCAGCGTGTTAACAGGCAGGAGCCACAGGAGAGGCAACAGAGGCAGCAGCAGCAGGAGCAGCAGCAGCTGCAGTGGGAGAGGCTGCACCACCTGGAGAAATGGACATGGGAGGAAGAACTGGACGGTAAAGGACCCTGGGCTCAGCCTGGAGAATATCGCCGCCCCAAGGAAGAACTGGAGGCGGCGAAAGCTGAGAGGCGCAGATATGAGGAGGCAGCACGGCGTAGCGGATGGAAGCCTGAGAATCAGCCCCAAAAATGTATTGGGGGGGGGGGGCTCAGGGAGAGTGTGGCAGAGTCAGGAGTCAGACCTGAGCCAACTCTCCCTGTTTATCGTGAGGAGCCAAGGAGGAGACCAGAACCAGAGCCGGTGTTGGAGGTGAGCGAAACAGAGACTGTGAAGGAGTTAATGGGGAAATTGGAGGAGAGAGAAATGAGGGAGTTGCTGTGTTGGTGCTTTTTGCATGGAATTCGCCCGACGGAACGTGTTGGGGATTTGATGGCACCTGGGTTAGCGCTCCATACTCGTCCTGTGGTGCGTGTTAGTCGGCTGGTGAAGTCGGTGCCAGCCTCATGCACCAGGCCTCCTGTGCACTTCCCTAGCCTTGCACGTCCTGTGCCAACACTGCTCTCAAGATCTCCAGTACGCCTTCACGGTCTAGCCCATCCTGTGCCACCTCCACACTTCAGTCCTCCGGAAGCAGCTCCCCGCACCAGGCTTCCTGTGCGTGTCCTCGATCCAGTACCACCAGTTCCAGCACCACGCACCAGGCCTTCAGTGCGCCTCGCCTGTTTGGCGCAGCCAGAGCCTTTCTCCTCTACAGCGCTGCCGGAGCCTCCCGCCTGTTAAGCGCAGCCAGAGCTTTTCTCCTCTCCTGCGCTGCTGGAGTCTCCCGCCTGTTTAGCGCAGCCAGAGCCTTTCTCGTCTCCTGCGCTGCCGGAGTCTCCCGCTTGTTTAGCGCAGCCAGAGCCTTTCTCCTCTCCTGCGCTGCCAGAGTCTCCCGCCTGTTCAGTGCAGCCAGAGCTGCCAGCCTGCATAGAGCAGCCAGAGCTGCCAGCCTGCATGGAGAAGCCAGAGCTGCCAGCCTGCATGGAGAAGCCAGAGCTGCCAGCCTGCATGGAGCAGCCAGAGCTGTCAGTCTGCATGAAGCAGCCAGAGCTGTCAGTCTGCATGGAGCAGCCAGAGCTGTCAGTCTGCATGGAGCAGCCCGAGCTGCCAGTCTGCAATGAGCTGCCAGTCTGCAATGAGCTGCCAGTCTGCACGGAGCTGCCAGTCTGCAAGGAGCTGCCAGTCTGCAAGGAGCTGCCAGTCTGCAAGGAGCTGCCAGTCTGTAAGGAGCTGCCAGTCTGCAAGGAGCTGCCATTCTGCACGGAGCCGCCAGAGCTGCCAGTCTGTAAGAAGCCGCCAGAGCTGTCAGCCTACATGGAGCAGCCAGAGCCGCAAGACAGTATGGAGCAGCCAGATCTTCCAGATCTGCCAGTCAGCCAGACTCTTCCAGATCTGCCAGTCAGCCAGACTCTTCCAGATCTGCCAGTCAACCAGACTCTTCCAGATCTGCCAGTCAACCAGGATCTGCCAGTCAGCCAGGATCTGCTAAAACCACCAGCCAGCCAGGATCTGGTAGATCTACCTACCTGCCTGAGCTTTCTCTCACTCCTGAGCTTTCTCTCACTCCCGAGCTTTCTCTCACTCCCGAGCTTTCTCTCACTCCCGAGCTTTCTCTCACTCCCGAGCTTTCTCTCACTCCCGAGCTTTCTCTCACTCCCGAGCTTTCTCTCACTCCCGAGCTTCCCCTCAGTCCCGAGCTGCCTCAGTCCCGAGCTGTCCTTCAGTCCTGATCTGCTCCTCAGTCCAGTGGGTTTCTGGGTGAGGACTACTAGGCCATGGTCGGCGGCGAGGGTGGACTATCCAGGGACGCGAGGAGAGGGGACTAAGACATTGACTGAGTGGGGTCCACGTCCCGCGCCGGAGCCGCCACCATGGACAGACGCCCACCCAGACCCTCCCTATTGTTTTGAGGTGCGTTCGGGAGTCCGCACCTTGGGGGGGGGGGGGGGGGGTTCTGTCACGCCCTGGTCTAAGTAATTGTGGTGTGTTTTGTCCTGGGGTTTTGGTGTGTATGTATTGGGATTGTAGCTAGTGGGGTTATCTAGCAAAGTCTATGGCTGTCTGGAGTGGTTCTCAATCAGAGGCAGGTGTTTATCGTTGTCTCTGATTGGGAACCATATTTAGGCAGCCATATTCTTTGAGTTTGTCGTGGGTGATTGTCCTGAGTGTCTTGATGTCCTTGTTTGATGTTAGTTGACACAAGTATAGGCTGTTTTCGGTTTTCGTTTCGTTTCGTTTATTGTTTTGTAGTGTTCGTGTTTAGTCGTGTTTACGTTTGTTTCAATAAACATGGATCGCAATCGACACGCTGCAGTTTGGTCCGACTCTCCTTCACTATATGAAAGCCGTTACAACACTGGACTGTTCTGAAGTGGCCATCAATGAATCCAGATCTAAATCCCATGAAAAACTTGTGGAGAGATCTGAAAACAGCAGTTGGGAGAAGGCACCCTTCAAAAATGGGAGAACATGAGCAGTTTGGACAAGATGAGTGGGCCAAACTGCCAGTACAGAGGTCCTGGACGCTCATTTATGGCTATAGTAAACGCTTCATTGCAGGTTTTTTTTTTTTTTTTTTTTTTACCAAAGGCTGTGTTACCAAATATTAAGTCTAGGGTGTCAATAATTTTATCAATGCCATTTCTGTTTATTTTCAGATTTAGGGTATGTTCGTAAATTCAATCTGGAGTATCAAAGTGACCTCAGAGTACTTTCTGGGCATTCATAATTTCAGAGCGTTGTCAGATTCTCTGCCCGTAAATTCAGTGTTTCGCTCTCGGAGCGTTCAGGGTTCACACTGGAGACTCTGGCCGAGGAGTAGGGTTGATCCGAGCGTTCTGACCTCACAATGGGAGTCAGGCAACCAAGCTAACATGCTAAGGTTGGCTAGCTTGCTAGCAACTTCCAGACAAAAATGAGAGATCACCTCACTCTGACCATTTTATTCAATGGGTGTTGAGAAATCGTAAATGATCAGTTATTCTATGCTCTGGCACACTCTCACATGAGAGTGCTCTGAAATCGGAGTAGATAGCTAGACTGGATTTATGATCGTACCCTTAAATTGATATATTAAGTTCTGAATCATTATTTGTATAGATGCTGGTCTCCTCCCCTATAGTATAAGCAGGGAAAATGTCTCTATTCCTTTATTCCAGTATTCCCAGCTCCCTCTTTTCATTGATAGGCTTTATAAAGAGGGGCAATTAGGATGAGGTGCTACTTTTTTCTCTTTCTCTTTTATTTTCTATCTCTCTATTCTCTCAATTCTCATTCATGTTTCTCATTAGAATACTCGCAGGCAGGTGTCTAATCAGGATAAAGGAATGTGCTTCAAAAAAAGCCCTGGTATCCCAGCAACCAACTGCAGTGTTCCATTGATGTGGCTGCATAGTTTGATACGATCAGACAAAGAAGAGTTTCAGGGCTGCTCGCTGTAACCACTGCATGTTCAATAGGCTATTATGTTACAATGTTGGCCCTCAGTTTGTTTGTCACTCAATACATCAGGCATTCTCCAATACTGTGTCTCACTCTCCTGTCCTATCTATGCACCTGATCCTTGAGTTACAGAGAGATTAACTAGGTTACTTTATTTTCAGGCTTTGATTGTAGGTTTATGTGTCATACTGTAACTACCGTTGTGTTTCTGTCCGTGGTGTGTGAACGTGTGTTCTTCCTTTATACACACACACACAGTGATGACACAAAGGTCCTACCTCCCACACCACCACCTCTCTGTTGAAATGAGAACACACCTCGCTCTCGCTCCTGCTCTCTCTTAAATAAAATGTGCTTTATTGGCATGACGTAACAATGTACATATTGCCAAAGCTTACTTTGGAGATTTACAATATCAACATAATTAATAATAATAATGAATATTGTCAATTGGACAACAGTAACAACAATAACCAAGGGTCAAAATAACCATAAATTGAACAACAACAGTAAGCATAGAGGACGTTCAGGTTGGTTGGTTGGTCTCTCTCTCTCTCAATTTTCAATTTTAATTTAAGGGACTTTATTGGCATGGGAATCATATGTGTACATTGCCAAAACAAGTGAAATAGATAATAAACAAAAGTGAAATAATAAAAAATTATCAGTAAACATTACACTCACAAAAGTTCCAAAAGAATAAAGACATTTAAAATGTTATACTATGTCTATATACCGTGTTGTAATGATGTGCAAATAGTTAAATAAATGAACATAAATATAGGTTGTATTTACAGTGGTGTTTGTTCTTCACTGGTTGCCCTTTTCTTGTGGCAAAAGGTCACAAATCTTGCTGTGATTGTACACTGTGGTATTTCACCCAATAGACATGGGAGTTTATCAAAATTGGATTTGTTTTCAAATTCTTTGTGGGTCTGTGTAATCTGAGGGAAATATGTGTCTCTAATATGGTCATAGGTTTGGCAGGAGGTTTGGAAGTGCAGCTCAGTTTCCACCTGATTTTGTGGGCAGTGTGCACATAGCCAGTCTTATCTTTAGAGCCCGTTTGCCTTCAGGTGCCTTTCTCAATAGAAAGGCTATGCTCACTGAGTCAGTCACAGTGGTCAGGTATTCTGCCATTGTGTATTCTCTGTTTAGGGCCAAATAGCATTCTAGTTTGCTCAGTTTTTTTGTAAATTCAGTCCAATGTGTCAAGTAATTATCTTTTTGTTTTGATTTGGTTGGGTCTAATTGTGTTGCTGTCCTGGGGCTCTGTTGGGTCTATTTGTGAACAGAGCCCCAGGACCAGTTTGCATAGGGGGCTCTTCTCCGGGTTCCTTTCTCTGTAGGTGATTGCGTTGTTATAGAATGTTTGGGAATTGCTTCCTTTTAGGTAGTTATGCAATTTAACCTTTTCACATGTACCAACAAACGGGTGTGATCATTCTACAGTGGTCCCTGCAGCGTACGCTAAAAACCGGTGTGAGTAGAATGCTTATTTAAAACGTCCAGTTCCAATTGACACAACAGTCAGCGTTTGAGCTGACCACACTGTTTTTTCACAAAAACATTTTGCACAAACACAGTCCTTACAAAGTTATGTCCTGAATGTGACCAGTTTATTTTTGGATGCAATGTTCAGACATTCATAGAAGTAGCAAACATCCAAACCGAAAAATGTAGGCTACATTTGTCCTAGCGCTAACTGAAGAAAGATTGACGTAACACAAGCAGTCATATTTTTATAACACTCGGCTGACAGAAACGACGATATAAATGAGCTAATAGCAATTACTATTTATAATTAATCACATCATGGGTGAGCTCACCATTGATCGAAATAATTGAGTAAAACACTTTCTACAAATCGGAAGTAATCCAAAGATGAGAAGTTTATGCGCGGCCATGTTTGTTTTTTGCATCAACCTAAGGTAATAAGAGGAGACACAATGAATTTGGCCTGTTTATAATATGCATGTTGAAGGGGTGTGTCGTCTACCATCATTCACTTCCCTTCATTCACTTCCGGAAGTTTACCCGAAAGTTGAGTGAATCATTCCTTCATCTCATTATAACAACTTTGGTCAGACAGACATTTACGTGACACCCAGAATGCAATTGTATAATGTCAACAAACATGGTGCCACACACACAGTTGAAGTCGGAAGTTTACATACACTTAGGTTGGAGTCATTAAAACTAATTTTTCAACCACTCCACAACATTCTTGTTGACAAACTATAGTTTTGGCAACTTGGTTAGGACATCTACTGTGTGCATGACACGAGTAATTTTTCCAACAATTGTTTACAGACAGATTATTTCACATTATAATTCACTGTATCACAATTCCAATGGGTCAGAAGTTTACATACACTAAATTGACTGTGCCTTTAAACAGTTTGGAAAATTCCAGAAAAGGATGTCATGCTTTAGAAGCTTCTGATAGGCTAATTGACATCATTTGAGTCAATTGGAGGTGTACCTGTGGATCTATTTCAAGTCCTACCTTCAAACAGTGCCTCTTTGTTTGACATCATGGGAAAATTCAAAGAAATCAGCCAAGACCTCAGAAAAATAATTGTAGACCTCCACAAGTCTGGTTAATCTTTGGGAGCAATTTCCAAACACTCGAAGGTACCACGTTAATCTGTACAAACAATAGTACGCAAGTATAAACACAATGGGACCAAGCAGCTGTCATACCGCTCAGGAAGGAGACGCGTTCTGTCTCCTAGAGATGAACGTACTTTGGTGCGAAAAGTGCAAATCAATCCTAGAACAACAGCAAAGAACCTTGTGAAGATGCTGGAGGAAACAGGTACAAAAGTATCTACAGTATATCCACAGTAAAACGAGTCTTATATCGGCATAATCTGAAAGGCCGCTCAGCAAGGAAGAAGCCACTGCTCCAAAACCGGCATAAAAAAGCCAGACTACAGTTTACAACTGCACATGGGGACAAAGATCTTACTTTTTGGAGAAATATCCTCTGGTCTGATGAAACAGAAATATAACTGTTTGGCCATAATGACCATCATTATGTTTGGAGGAAAAAGGGGAGACTTGCAAGCCGAAGAACACCATCCCAACCGTGAAGCACAGGGGTGGCAGCATCATGTTGTGTGGGTGCTTTGCTGCAGGAGGGACTGGTGCACTTCACAAAATAGATGGCATCATGAGGAAGAAAAATGATGTGGATATATTAAAGCTCCATCTCAAGACATCATTCAGGAAGTTAAAACTTGGTCGCAAATGGGTCTTCCGAATGGACAATGACCGCAAGCATACTTCCAAAGTTGTGGCAAAATGGCTTAAGGACAGCAAAGTCAAGGTATTGGAGTGGCCATCACAAAGCCTTGACCTCAATCCTATAGAAAATATGTGGGCAAAACTGAAAAAGCGTGTGCGAGCAAGGAGGCCTACAAACCTGTTTCAGTTACACCAACTCTGTCAGGAGGAATGGGCCAAATTCACCCAACTTATTGTGGGAAGCTTGTGGAAGGCTACCCAAAACGTTTGACCCAAGTTAAACAATTTAAAGGCAATGCTACCAAATACTAATTGAGTGTATGTGATGAAAGAAATAAAAGCTGAAATAAATAATTCTCTCTACTATTATTCTGACATTTCACATTCTTAAAATAAAGTGGTGATCGTAACTGGCCTAAAACAGGGAATTATTACTAAGATTAAATGTCAGGAATTGTGAAAAACTGAGTTTAAATGTAGTTGGCTAAGGTGTATGTGAACTTCCGACTTCAACTGTAGCTGGCAAATAGCTTAACATTAGCTCATTATAATCACTACATCCTTCAAAAATGTTTTTTACACACATTATATGTGTCCATTGCAATCTATGCAAGAATCGGAATGCATTATTTGTCACCAGTACTACAAAACGTGAATATAACGGTAAACACGATATACAGAAAATCAGGAACTTACTTTGATAGGAACGCACACATTTCCAAAGCTATTATTTGTAAAGAAAACAACAAGGAAGGCAATGCAAGCGCCAGCCAGAAAATGTTACAATTTGTGCAAGACTGCGCAAATGTCTGCATACTTGATCTGTGCAAACATTGGTGAAGTGTGTTGGCTCTCTTGGAAGAGAGAAGTTTGTCCGGCTCAGTAAAGCCTCAAACATAACTTGTCCGCTATGCTGAAATGGGCTACTTCTATGTGAATTAATGAGGAAGCAGAACACACCTCAATTCAAACTGTTGTTAGAATTCACAACTTGTTGGAAAATAATTTGAAATGGACAAGTTGAAACAGCCTATTAGCAGGCAGCGCGTGTTAACTGTCCTGTTGCGTAACGATCACATTTTCGACAGTGAGGGCATTCTGACATCACTTGTATAAAACAACTCACGCTGGGGCAACCGTTAGAGGTATTTGGAACTCACATATGAAAAAGTTAACGGCTCTTTTCTGGATTTTGATATTTAGCGGATTTCGTCCTAATTCTGTTCTGCATGCATTATTTGGTGTTTTACGTTGTAAACTGAGAATTTTTTTAGTCTCAATTTGGTGTTTGTCCCATTTTGTGAATTATTGGTTGGTGAGTGGACCCCAGATCTCACAAGCATGGAGGGCAATGAGTTCTGTAACTGATTTAAAGTATTTTTAGCCAGATCATAATTAGTATGTTGAATTTTATGTTCCTTTTGATGGCATAGAAGACCCTTCCTGCCTTGTTTTTCAGATCGTTCACAGCTTTGTGGAAGTTACCTGTGGTGCTGATGTTTAGGCCAAGGTATGTATCGTTTTTTGTGTGCTCTAGGGCAACGGTGTCTAGATGGAATTTGTATTTGTCATCCTGGCAACTGGACATTTTTTGGAACACCATTATTTTTGTCTTACTGACATTTATCGTCAGGGCCCAGGTCTGACAGAATTCATTCAGAAGATCTAGGTGCTGCTGTAGGCCCTCCTTGGTTGGGGACAGAAGCACCAGATGATCAGCAAACAGTAGACATTTGACTTCAGATTCTAGTAGGGTGAGGCCTGGTGCTGCAGACTGTTCTAGTGCCCTCGCCAATTCATTTATGTATATGTTGAAGAGGGTGGTGCTTAACCTGCAACCCTGTCTCACCCCTCAGCCCTGTGAAAAGAAATGTGTTTTTTTGCCAATTTTGACCACACACTTGTTGTTTGTGTACATGGATTTTAGAATGTTGTAGGTTTTTCCCCCCAACACCACTTTCCATCAATTTGTATAGCAAACTCTCATGACAAATTAAGTCGAAAGCTTTTTTGAAGTCAACAAAGCTAGAGAAGACTTTGTCTTTTGGTTGGTTTGTTTGTCAATTAGGGTGTGCAGGGTGAATACGTGTTCTGTCATACGGTAATTTGGTAAAAAGACAATTTGACATTAGCTCAGTACATTATTTTCACTGAGGAAATGTCAGAGTCTGCTGTTAATGATAATGCAGAGTATTTTCCCAAGGTTGCTGTTGACGCATAGTAGTTATTGGGGTCAAATCTGTCTCCACTTTTGTGGATTGGGGTGATCAGTCCATGGTTCCACATATTGGGGAAGATGCCAGAGCTGAGGATGGAGTTAAGGAGTTTAAGTATAGCCAATTAGAATTTGTGGTCTGTATATTTTATCATTTAATTTAGGATACCATCAACCCCACAGGCCTTTTTGGGTTGGAGGGTTTTTTATTTTGTCCTGTAGTTTATTCAATGAAATTGGAGAATCCAATTGGTTCTGGTAGTCTATAATAGTTGATTCTTAAGATGTGTATTTAACTCATGTATACGTTTTTGTTTGTTCTTTGTTATAGAGACAAAAATATTGGAGAAGTGGTTTATCCATACATCTCCATTTTGGATAGATTACTCTTCACGTTGTTGTTTGTTTAGAATAGTAAAAGCTTTGTGTTTCATAGTGTTGTTTTTCTGTGGTTTACACCCAGACCATTACAGTAGGTGTGACAAGAGCATGTTGAGCATCTGATACATACCTCTTAGGTTGCAGGATGGGGCTTGGGCGGGTGTAGTAGTTGCGGTTGGGCCTGTTGCTCTGCTCACGGCCTGGGAATATGTCCTGCTGTCATGTTGAGGTCCTTACCGCAGGGGCTGGGGGCATGGATCTCTCTCTCTCTCTCAATTCAGTTCAATTCAAGGGCTTTATTGGCATGGGAAACATATGTTAACATTGCCAAAGCAAGTGAAGTAGATAATTTAACATAAGTGAAATAAAAAATACAAATTAACAGTAAACATTACACTCACAGAAGTTCCAAAAGAATAAAGACATTTCAAAGGTCATATTATGTCGATAAACAGTGTTGTAACGATGTGCAATAGTTAAAGTACAAAAGGGAAAATAGATAAAGATAAATATGGGTTGTATTTACAATGGTGTTTGTTCTTCACTCGTTGCCCTTTTCTTGTGGGAACATACATTTGGCAGGAGATTAGGAAGGGCAGCTCAGTTTCCACCTCATTTTGTGGGCAGTGTGCACATAGCCTGTCTTCTCTTGAGAGCCAGGTCTGCCTACGGCGGCCTTTCTCAATAGCAAGGTTCACTGAGTCTGTACATAGTCAAAGTCTCTCTCTGCTGCAGGAGGGAAATAGGGTTTACAATGGCATGACTACCTCCTGCAATCCCTCCCTCTCTGTCTTTCTCCTACACTGTCTCTATACTTTATCAATCTCTCCGTCTTTCTCCTACACTGTCTCTATACTTTATCAATCTCTGTCTTTCTCCTACACTGTCTCTATACTTTATCAATCTCTCTATCTTTCTCCTACACTGTCTCTATACTTTATCAATCTCTCTGTCTTTCTCCTACACTGTCTCTATACTTTATCAATCTCTCTATCTTTCTCCTACACTGTCTCTATACTTTATCAATCTCTCTGACTTTCTCCTACACTGTCTCTATACTTTATCAATCTCTCTGTCTTTCTCTTACACTGTCTCTATACTTTATCAATCTCTCCGTATTTCTCCTACACTGTCTCTATACTTTATCAATCTCTGTCTTTCTCCTACACTGTCTCTATACTTTATCAATCTCTCTGTCTTTCTCCTACACTGTCTCTATACTTTATCAATCTCTCTGTCTTTCTCCTACACTGTCTCTATACTTTATCAATCTCTCTATTTTCATATTGTATTTCTCCCTGGCTCTCCTTCCTGTCTCTCACTCTCGCATTATCTTTATCTATATTTCTTTCTATTTCTATAACTGCCCCTCTCTCTGTCCATATCTGTCTCAATCCTTCTCTCTCCTCCTGTTGGTCTCTGTCTGACCTTTCTCCCTATAATTCTCTCATTCCACAGCACAGCTAATTAGATGGATGCAGACAGCAGATAATGGGATGAGCGATAGAGAGAGAGGGAAAAATCATGGAGGAGAAAAGGGAGAGGGAGAGAGAGAGAGGGAAACAGCATGGAGGAGAAAAGGGAGATGGAGAGGGAAACAGCATGGAGGAGAAATGGGAGAGAGAGAGAGGGAAACAGCATGGAGGGGAAATGGGAGAGAGAGAGAGGGAAACAGCATGGAGGAGAAATGGGAGAGAGAGATGGCTGTATATTGTATTGAGTGTATAATATACACTGAGTGTACTAAACATTAAGAACACCTGCGCTTTCCATGACATAGACTGCCCAGGTGAATCCAGCTGAAAGCTATGATCTCTTATTGATGTCAGTGTAGATGAAGGAGAGGAGACAGGTTAAATAAGGATTTTTAAGCCTTGAGAAAATTGAGACTGTGAGATTGTGTATGTGGGCCCTTCAGAGGGTGAATGGGCAAGACAAAGATTGAAGTGCCTTTGAACAGGGTATGGTAGTAGGTGCCAGGCGCACCGGTTTGCGTCAAGAACTGCAACGCTGCTTGTTTTTTTTTAACGCTCAACAGTTTCCCGTGTGTATTAAGAATGGTCCATTACCTGAGGACGTCCAGCCATCAAGACACAACTGTGGGAAGCATTGGAGTCAACATGGGCCACCGTCCCTGTGGTACGCTTTTGACACCTTGTAGAGTCCATCCCCCGACGGATTGAGGCTGTTCTGAGGTGGGAGTATAGAGCACTGAGAGTATAAATACTCTTTTAGAGGTGATGATGTCATCTGGGAAGAGGAAAAGCTACCCTATTAGTGGTAGCACAGCTCCTTCCTTTGTGTGAAGAATTTCACGGTATATAAGGGGTTAAAACACAAGCAAGAGGCTTGGAGCAATCATACACACAGCAGGGGGTAGAGACAAGGCACTACCTCCTTAGACACTACCTCCTTCCCCTGACAGCTAGGGAATTGCTGTAGAGTAAAAAATAAACCACCTCTTTCTCTCCCTTTTCTGTCTCTCTCTTTCTCTTGCTCTCTTGTGACGAGTTTGTAAAACCCAGCAGGCATTCCAGTTAGGCCCTCTATTGCTAAAATCCCCAAATCCCCACCAGTTGTTTATGCAGGGGCATTATGAGATCTCTTTGTCTGTGAACTCTGTGAACGAGGCCATTGAGACCTGGCGGGCGGGACTGGTGGCAGCGGTGGGATCCTTTTATCATTTTTTTTACGAGGTAATTACTGTAATAATTTCTCTTTGTTTTGGACCTCTCTCTGCAGAGCTCGGTGCATAATGAATGGAACCAGTGAACTGAGGAAAAGAACAGCCAGGTCCGAGTAAATGAGCATAGATCTAAGAGAGAAAACAAACCCATAGTCCTCCTCTCTCTCTTACTCTCAATCTCTCTCTCACACACACACACACACACACACACACACACACAGTTTACCATCCATACAGCTGGAGATACTGTTTATGCAAGCTTTGTCCTCTGTTACAGTAGCTGAAGTGCTTTGAGAGGCTAGTTAAGGACCATATTACCTCCACCCTACCTCACACCCTAGATCCACTACAATTCACATTGTAATTCGCAACTGGAACTTTGACTTCCTGATGGGCCGACCCCAAGTGGTGAAGGTAGGCAACACCACCTCCGCCACGCTGATCCTCAACACGGTGGCCCCACAGTGGCAGCACACTCAGCCCCGTTCTGTACTCTGTTCACCCATGACTGCGTGGCCATGCACGTCTCCAACTCAATCATCAAGTTTTCAGACGACACAGCAGTGGTAGGCCTACAGGGAGTGGTGCCAGGAAAATAACCTCTCCCTCAACGACAACAAAACGAAAGAGCTGATTGTGGACTTCAGGAGACAGCAGAGAGAGTGCACCCCTATCCACATCGACGGGACCACAGTAGAGAAGGTCAAAAGATTTAAGTTCCTGGACGTGCACATCACTGACAACCTGAACTGGTCCCTTCACACAGACAGCATGGTAAAGAAGGAGCAACAGCACCTCTTCAACCTCAGGAGGCTTGGCCCCTAAGACCCTCACAGAATTCTACACATTCCCCAATTTAGAGCATCCTGTCGGGCTGTTTACCGCCTGGTACGACAATTACACTGTCCGCAACCACAGGGCTCTCCAGAGGGTGGTGCAGTCACCCCAACGCATCAGTCACGGCAGACTGCCTGTCCTTCAGGACATCTACAGCTCCCGGTGTCACAGGAAGGCCAAGAAGATCATCCTGTACCTCAGCCACCCGAGCCACATCCTTTTCACCACCCTACCAGCTAGAAGGCAGAGACAGAACGGGTGCATCAAAACTGGGACTGAGAGACGGTTAAACAGTCACCACTAGAAAAAGAAAATGAGAGCTTCAATCTAGGAGCTCAGATGCAATAATTTTATAACCAATGTTTCGAACAGACAAGCTGTCTTCATCATCTTCAAACAGTCACCACTTGTCTTAGTCACTGTTCTAGCCGGCTACCACCCGGTACTCTAGCCGGCTACCATATGTATGGTACGTAGTCATTGAACACTGGTCACTTTAATAATTACATACAAAACACACCATTTATATGTACTGTATATATACAGTATCTGCAGGGCCACTGAAAACCATAAACACTTACAGAGCCAGATGAAGCTGATATAGCAGATCAACGAGAGATCCACGTGAGAAAGCCTTTAAAACTCCTACAACAAGACACTTCCCCCTCTAAAGTCTACCCCTACAGTTGTAAATCAAATCCAAATCAAAGTTTATTGGTCGTGTACACAGATTTGCAGATGTTATCGCAGGTGCAGTGAAATGCTTGGCTCCAACAGTGCAGTAATACCTATCAATAATAATACATCAAAAAATACAGATTCCAGAAAAATTAAGAAATTACAGAATGAGCTATATCAGAGACAGAAATATAAATATACACTGAGCAAAAATATAAATGCAACATGTAAAGTGTTGGTCCCGTGTTTCATTACCTGAAATAAAAGATCCCAAAAATGTTCCAAATGCACAAATTTGTTTACATCCCTGTTAGTGAGCATTTTTCCTTTGCCAAGATAATCCATCCACCTGACAGGTGTGGCATATCAAGAAGCTGATTAAACAGCATGATCTGTATGGTCTGCATACTCACCAGACATGTCACCCATTGAGGCTGCTGGGGATGCTCTGGATCGACGTGTACGACATCGTGTTCCAGTTCCCACCAATATCCAGCAACTTCGCACAGCCATTAAAAAGGAGTGGGACAACATTCTACAGGTCACTATTAACAGCCTGATCAGTGCAACTCAAAAGAGATGTGTTGCACTGCATAAAGCAAATAATGGTCACACCAGATACTGAATGGTTTTCTGATCCACAAATCTACTTTTTTAAGGTATATGGAGTAGGTAGAATCTCAACCTGAGAAAACAACATTACAAAACCACCTTGCCTCTCAAAGCCAGGTAGAGTTCAGACAACTGTCAAAGCCTGACAGATTTGAAAGTGGATAGCAATCAGCACATTCTGTGTAGGCTACTGACGTTGCTTAATTTCATTTGCATTTTCATTTGCTGTACAGATGCAGACTATCGTAAAAGAGGTGCTCCTACTTCTACAGTTGTAATCAGGCTTTGAATTACATATCCAATCTTTTGAGTGCAATAGAAGCAATGTGCTGGGCTAATATGGATATTTCCTAAATGTAGAGGGGTGTTCTGAATTGTAATGGGATTGGCTATAGCACCCTTATAGACCCCAGTAATCCTACTCCTTAATGTCTTGTTCAGACTGTGACAGAAATGCATCAGCCTTACTGGGACTGGTCTTGATTCTCATCTAGCCAGTCAATGTGATTTCTTCTCTCTGCCTCAGAGCAGTAATCCGCAAAACCAAAGCAGCATTACACCACTCCAAATATGGGTCCCATACCAGTCAGTCCTAATATGGATACCGAACCCGTCAATCGTAATAAGATTTCGTATCGGTAAGTCCTAACATGGATGCCTTACCGGGCTCCTATCTCACCCTCAGAAGCTGATTTGAAATTCTCAGCCAGTAATATCAGAGGAAATGTTTAAGTGCCATTCCTTCCACTCATCTGGAATAACAAGGCACCGTGCTCCTTATTAGTGTGACAACTCCCTCTGTTCCGTTTTTGACCACCAACTATTCACTTTCTCATCCTGAGCTGTGAGTTCCTAAGTTACTCCTAAATTACTCTGTGTGTGTGTGTGTGTGTGTGTGTGTGTGTGTGTGTGTGTGTGTGTGTGTGTGTGTGTGTGTGTGTGTGTGTGTGTGTGTGTGTGTGTGTGTGTGTGTGTGTGTGTGTGTGTGTGTTGCCCTCTCCACTACAGCAGTAATCAGAGTTTCACTGTAGTGTTGCTTTCTGTTTTCATCTCAGGATACTGTAAGTTCCTGAACTCTAGAAAGGTTTTTTTCTCCAATTTGTCCCTTAGAGCTAGATCTTGCTCTCCTCTCCACTGGGAACAACTGAAATTCCTCAACAATTATGAATGTGACATTATAATATTAAACATGACAGTAGCATAAAACTTAACCATTCTTATTCTATTCTCCCTCCTTCTTCCAGAAGCTCCAGGCCAGGACTTTGTAACCCTGGACTACCGCAACTACCCTAGCATCACCTACGCAGTCATCGGCAGCGCTGTCATCTTTGTCCTGGTGGTGGCGCTGTTGGCCTTGGTTCTGCACCACCAGAGGAAGCGCAGTGTGCTGCTGCCCCGGGAGGTCCGGTCCTCCTACCACCACCACCACCATCAGCCCCTGCTGCTATCCCGCGTGGTCATCCTAGACCGGGGACACATCCACCCAGCTGGCCCTGGCCTCTCCCCCACCTCCCCGTCTGCAGAACCCCAGTTCAGTGCAGGTTCACAAGGGCTACAGATGCTGTCTAGGACCCTCTACCCTGCTGACATGTCCATGGACACACCACCCTCCTACTCCCAGGCCGTGCTGGATGTCAGGTAGACATACAGTAAATGTACTGTACTGGAGCGAGTAGCGTGAGGCTAATCATTTTGCCAACTGTAGCTTTGCCTATTTAAATGTGTTTTTTGGATTGATCTGCCTCTAAACTTGATTTCAGAATACTTCGGAGCAACATTTGTTCATTTATGTGTGTGCTTCTTCCTGTATCTATTTTTCCTTCTCCATCATGCCTCCAGCCGGCCTCCCTGGTTCGACCTTCCCCCGCCACCCTACCTCCCAGACGGGGATCTGCCGTCAGAAGGAGAGCTGCCCCAGTACGAAGCCCCCACAGAGCCCTCCACTCAGCCCAGCACACGTCTCTCTGAGCCCTCCACACCCAGAACTGTGGCCCCAGGCTTGTCCTGGCCTAGCTTCAGCTCCAGAGACGAGTCGGACTAGCTGTAGTCCTCCTCTGATAACTGCATGTACATAGGACCACAATACCCAGCCTCAGGGCTGTGGAAGGCTGAAGAGAGAGGAGCTGTTCAATTTGGGAAGACCCAATGGATTGTCCTGCCTAATGTGAGAATGAGAGACAAGGCTCTATTCTACCGATAACTACAACTGACTGACTAAGGCACTTGGAATGATTGCTATTATATGCTGGCATCCTCTGCTGGAAATTTCTCTACATATCCCCTGACTGGGTTGCTCACTTATTCAATCAATCAATAAATCATCAGTCAATTGCATTTCATCTGTGGCTATATAGTGCTTTTTATAAATGAATTTCTCAGTGTGCTTAACAACTTCAAGGGTCTAAACTTCCGAAGACAAAATAAAAACTACCACAGCCTCCCAACACTATGCATCTCCTGTTGGACTGGTGAAGACCCTGGTTGGTGCGAGATCCTGTAGCTTGGTTGTGTTGACTGGATGGATGGTCAACCTTTATAGTACAGTCATGCATTAACAATGTAGTAGGACTCACAGTAACTAACATTGTTTGTGGTACTCATAAAGGGTCAAATGTCACATGGTGTTACAGTAGCAGATGTATATGCTGTGCAAACATAGTGAAAGAGATACAGGGTCAGATCTGTAATGTTACAAGGTAGCACATTAGGACAACCAGCTAGCCACAGAAACATGTGGGTAGTGGACACATGGATATGGGGCACGTTTTCCTCCCATCCATATTGCATAATGCTGGTTCTCTTCAATCTCTGTTCTCATTGGCCATCTCTTTCATTTCATAGGGATAACTGTATTTCTCTGTCATAGAGCACTTATCATGATGGCTGGGTTTACAAGTAATTCACAGCTAGAATATCTAACCATAGAGAATACAAGACCCTTCTACTTGGTACCTTGGAACACAAATGTGTAGATTGAAATAAGCATTTGGGATCCTCCTCAAGTTAAAAACATAATTCAAGTCAGTAACTAATTACAGAAGCTGTTCAATTGGCTCTTATGTAGTCACTGAACAAAAAGATCAGCCTTGTTCTCCTTGGTTCCATAATGATGTGTTACTGACTGTACCATGTACCACCTACCTCCATGTTTTTCCTGACAAACTAAAATTGTTGATAGTCACATAAATGGTTGGTCAGAGTATTGGTGTATTTCAATCAATGCGATATTTCAATCAGAAATATTTTTTTGCTCCACGAATTACATTTAGATACATTCATTATATGCAGTTTTGACTCCACGCTTATTTAAACAGAAATGTATGAGATCAATGTCCTTACTGGGTTGTTGAGGTAAATCAAATTAAATCACATTTAATTTGTCACATGCACCTTACCATGAAATGTTTACTTACAAGCCCTTAACCAACAATGCAGTTTTAAGAAAAATAGGAGTTAAGGAAATATTTACTAAAATAAACATGTGTAAATAAAGTTAGACAAGCATTTTTGTATGGAGCTCTAGAAGTGACTGATTTACCTACAGTGCCTTGGTTCAAATGTTTCTGTTACTGTATTTCTTTCATTCATACTCAACGACTTACTGATAGGATTCCAACTGACTCATATGATCCCAACTGACTCATAGGATACCAACTGACTCATAGGATCCCAACTGACTCATAGGATTCCAACTGACTCATATGATCCCAACTGACTCATAGGATCCAAACTGACTCATAGGATCCCAACTGACTCATAGGATCCCAACTGACTCATAGGATCCCAACTGACTCATAGGATCCCAACTGACTCATAGGATCCCAACTGACTCATAGCATCCCAAAGGCTCTAACTGCCATTCCTATTATGCAGATTATTTTCTGAATTTGCACCATAGCTATCTGACCGATTCAATTGACACCCAATAATGTTTGTTTGGATAAAGAAGAAAATTACACTATTTTTTTATGTGACAGATGTGAGAGAGAAGACTGTCATTGTCTCTCTGCCTCTGTCTGTCTGCCCACCCGCCCGCCCGCCCAGTAACTAGTATTATTCATTGACTGACTAGTGAAACGTCTATCTGAAGGATCTGTGCATATGTATTGTGGTTGTCGTGTCATTTAATTTCAGAACTTGTCAAGGGTTTCATGTGACCATGTATGTAGAGAGAGAGAGAGAGATTTATTTAAAAGCAGCATATTTAGACTTTAAACTAATATAATAATATTTAACTATGAAACGTGTTACTTTGGATGGTACCTCTGTCTTTTGTCCATATCCCCAGTAGTCATCAGGCTGGTGGCATTATTAAACAACATGGAAACCAAAGATTATCACTCACCATCCCCATAAAACCCAGAAGATAAGCCTTACTCTCCAAAGTCCTATCCAAAAACAGTGTTGTGCCTCGTTTTGTTTCAGATACCTAGCTGACTAAAGAATGAAGAGTAGTATTACTCTTATAAAAAGGGGGAAATCCTGTTCATCACTAGATAACTGGAGAATGATACTCAGTCTCAGGATGAATCTGCTCACAGCTGGGTTTTATTCACTAGGAACCATCAGAAGCAAACAGGCTGAAACAGGGATGACTACCTGAAATTGTCCAATAAAAAGTGTTTTTCTTTTCCGTTGCAAAACGTTTTGCACTAATGAATAAAGTCCTGGTCTGTTGCGTTTCAGTTACAACACTGTTACACTTTTCACGTCACTATATCTGTTTGGTTTGTGACAGTGATTACTTATTTGTTGTTCCACCCTGTTGGACACTTGTTTCATGTTTATCATTTATTAATGACACCACCTTTTTGTTTGTAATGAAATATATTCTGTACATTGAAAGTAATATAAAGTGTTTCTGATTCAAAGATGTGTCAAGGGTTTTTCTCATAAAATTCACTATTTGTTTCCCATCATAATCTATGTAAAGTGTAAATATTGTTTTATTCCACATGGTTGTGCCTGGGATTCAGTTCACTTATCCTACCACCAGATGTCCCTCTTTCCATACAATTGGCCTGGGTTAGAGATGACCAACTTGTCTGAAATCTACTGTTGTGTGGGCAGGTTTGTGCTAACTCTCCCTATAGGCTCTCATTAAACATGAGATGAATGCTTAGTTCATACAACTCTTATTAAAAGCATGATTTTCCTCTGTTTTATTACTTCCACACTGAAAATGCAAAAATTATAATGTAGGAGCTATCATTTCAGTTTTGGTCAGATGGGGTTTTGGCCTGCCTGGAGACGTCACCAGGCGTTAATTAGTTAGACCAATAAGAAGTTACAAACCTCTCTGCCAATAAAATATAGTTTTCAGTGTTCCCCTCTCCATTTACATCACTCCCAGACAGTCCTTGCAAAATGTTTGCTTGAGAAATTGCTCTTTGCAAACAAGCTATTTGTTTCTTTCTGACCATTTTAACTGAAAACAATCACATTTAAAAAAAATCGGATTGTTAAATACGCCTCTTGGAGGGAACGCAACACCCTGTTACATCTCAACTCACCGTGGAGTGAAAACATTTGTGATCGTAGGTGCGGGGAAGGACAGAGACAGAGAAAAATACTGTTTACAGGGAATTTATTATTCCTTAAAGCGGTAAAGTGGGGAAAACGGGCTGGACGGAACCAAAGCAAAGAAAGTAAAAATTACTCCTACCTTACCTGCCTTCCCACTTCTTACCTAACATTTAGAACCATCCAGCGCGCTAACCAAAATAAAGGGGGTGGTCCTCCCAGGTCTTACCTAGTGTACATAGGCAGATTAAATACAACAGGTTATGTATGCCCGCAGGCCTCTTGCCTAAACAATCCCAAGGTGAGTTCCCCTTCCCCTCCTGGGAAAAAATTAAAGAATAATTTACGTGAACAATTTCAATAACCAAAAACACTAAGTCCTATTGACATACCTCTGAAGGAGCGGCTACAAAATAACAGCAACAAAACTTTCACTAACCAACACAGGACATAAAAAGAAGCTCTCCTCCCTGTTGGAGGAACACTGGCTTTTATCATGCTGGAGTTGGTCAGTGGCGAGACAGCTGTTTGCCCTGACGAGAGGGAGGGCCAGAGCTCAAATCAGCTGCTTTAGGATTCCAGGAAGCCATTTCCTGAAACACACACATATACAAACCCACAACACAGAAACTGGGGAACGTAACGATGATCAAATGTATTTTAGTATGTCTATGCTTTGATCGATATCAGGGCACAAGAAGAAAAGCATCAAATATTTGTCAAGGGTTTGATTTTGAAGAAAACATTTATGAAATCGTAAAGTCAGAGAAAGGGAATATTGCCTTTGGGCCGGTCACCCATTCCTCCTTATTAAGGTATTATTTGAACACCCAGGCCCCCCACCTTGCCTTCCTCACCCCTCTTTCCCCATCACATTATGACACAACAGATAGCATCATAACATCTTTGAATCAGGCTGTCCCTAGTCTTCTATTTCCCCCACTCCCTGGCTCCCCTTCTCTACCCTCTCATCCATTTCTGTCCCCCTCTCCCCTTTGTCCTTGTGTCTAACTCTTTGTCGCCCTCTCCCTTCTCTCACCCTCTGCCTCTCTCTCCCCTCTACCCAAACATTGATGGCAGGGTACCCTGTTTGCGTAGCCCCAACCCAGCCACACAAGCCTTAATTAAAGGACTTCTCTCTCTCTCACACTCTCTCTCGCTCTCTCTCTCTGTCCTGTGTCTCCATCTCTGCTAGGACCTTGTAATCTGTAGATCAGGGTTAGGCAGACCAGGCCTAGCAGACAGCTGGTGTGGAGGAGAGCAGCCATCCAATAGCTACCCAGGGAAATGAGAGGCGGTGTGGCAACACACAGAGACACAGATGAAGTGTTGATTCAGTGTGGCCCGTGATCTGGAGTTGATGACCTTCATTGAGTCCCCAAGGAAATGAAAGCAAGCCCATAACTCAGATTTAATGGCCCGGGGTATGATGGCGGAGCTGGGGTTGGTTGGGTGATGGAGGTGGTGTGCTGGGGGGTGGGGGGTGATGATAGTGGTGGTGGTAGTGTGATGATGGTGGTAGTGATTGTGGTGGTAGTGATGATGGTGGTGGCAATGATTGTGGTGTTGGTAGTGTGATAATGGTGGTGGTGATGATTGTGGTGGTGGTAGTGTGATGATGGTGGTAGTGATTGTGGTGGTAGTGATGATGGTGGTGGCAATGATTGTGGTGTTGGTAGTGTGATAATGGTGGTGGTGATGATTGTGGTGGTGGTAATGTGATGATGGTGGTAGTGATGATGGTGGTGGTAATGATTGTGGTGGTGGTAGTGTGATGGTGGTGGTAATGATGATGGTGGTGGTAATGATCGTGGTAGTGATGATGGTGGTGGTAGTGATGATGGTGGTGGTGGTGGTAGTGTGATGGTGGTGTGATGATGGTGGTGGTAATGATTGTGATCGTGGTGGTAGTGATTGTGGTGGTGGTAGTGTGATGATGGTGGTAGTGATGATGGTGGTGGTAATGATCGTGGTGGTGGTAGTGTGATGATGGTGGTGGTAATGATTGTGGGGGGTGGTAGTGTGATGATGGTGGTGGTAAATATGGTGGTAGTGATGATGGTGGTAGTGATGATGGTGGTGGTAGTGATGATGGTGGTGGTAGTGATGATGGTGGTGGTAATGATTGTGGTGGTGGTAGTGTGATGATGGTGGTGGTAATTGTTGTGGTAGTGATGATGGTGGTGGTAATGATTGTGGTGGTGGTAGTGTGATGATAGTGGTGATGGGGGTAGTGATGATGGTGGTGGTAATGATTGTGGTGGTGGTGGTAGTGTGATGATGGTGGTGGTAATGATTCTGGTGGTGGTAGTGTGGTGATGGTGGTAGTGATGGTGGTGGTGGTAATGATTCTGGTGGTGGTAGTGTGGTGATGGTGGTGGTAATGATTGTGGTGGTGGTAGTGTGATGATGGTGGTAGTGATGATGGTGGTGGTAATGATTGTGGTGGTGGTAGTGTGATGATGGTGGTAGTGATGATGGTGGTGGTAATGATTGTGGTGGTGGTAGTGTGATGATGGTGGTGGTAATTGTGGTGGTAGTGATGATGGTGGTGGTAATGATTGTGGTGGTGGTAGTGTGATGATGGTGGTAGTGATGATGGTGGTGGTAATGATTGTGGTGGTGGTAGTGATGATGGTGGTGGTAATGATTGTGGTGGTGGTAGTGTGATGATGGTGGTAGTGATGATGGTGGTGGTAATGATTGTGGGGGTGGTAGTGTGATGATGGTGGTGGTAATGATTGTGGGGGTGGAAGTGTGATGATGGTGGTGGTAAATATGGTGGTAGTGATGATGGTGGTGGTAATTATGGTGGTAGTGATGATGGTGGTGGTAATGATTGTGGTGGTGGTAGTGTGATGATGGTGGTGGTAAATATGGTGGTAGTGATGATGGTGGTGGTAATTATGGTGGTGGTGGTAGTGTGATGATGCATATACTATAATAAGTTGGCAGGTTGACAGGATAAATAGCTACGGGGCAAGGGCTTCCTCGTTCCTGGACTCTCCTTTGTGTTACATTACCACCGCCCATGGCTGTTGGATGCACTACAAGTGTGATTCAGCTGGTTGATGCCCCATTTCCTTTCCAATAATTGGAAAAATGCATTATTGAGTCATGAGACTCTAGTAGTTCCATCACATGATTACAAAATAAGATACATACAGTAAATACCAACAAATGATCTCAAAATTCTCTCTTTTCTGTTCTCACACATTAAGATAGTAATGTATTCATCCCCCAGAGGCTGTGATTGCACCACCCAAAACATGCATCAACAATAAATACACTATAAAACGACACAGACACTAAAAGCAGCATCATCTATGAATATGAAAGTGTTCATGTTAAAAAGAGTCATAGCATAAGGTAAGAAGTATCGGCCGTTTGCGCTCACACACACACTCTTCTTCCCACTCACTTACACTCTCAAAAACAGCCCACAGTCTTCTACTGGGCTGCCCATCCATAGCTCCAGTGAACTGGACATAAGACTGTGTTTTCTCATGTAAATGTAGTGATTGTGGAGGGGAAGGAGGGTGTGTTGTTAGCGTGGTGCAGCTCTGATGGGCTTCGCTGAGGGCTTGGCGAGCTAGACCCTTATCAGATGAAGAGCAGGCCTCTGAGGGAGGGAGGGGGGGAGGGTACTAGGAGACTGGGAGAGGGGAGAATAGAACAGCTGGCGGACTCATGCGTGCAACCCCAAAACACACAGAGCTCAGACACACTGAGCACGGTGGGAAAGCCCAACGCTACGAAGTCCACAAACACATACAGTCTCGTGTTATTATCAGCCACCGGACAGCGAGGCTAAGCCCACACACACCACAATCCCAAAATAACAAGCTCAATCACACACATTAGAGTAGACACAATCATACACTGACACACACCAGCATCAAGCTCAGCCATCAACCAGCATGCCTCAGTACACACACACATGATTACACACATCAGACGCGTTAATCACATTCACACATACTGTATACAAACACACGCACACTCACATTCAAAACACACACAGGAACACACGCAGACAGATTTGTTTTGTTTTTCCAGTCTAAGTGCCAGGGTCTCACACAGAGCAGATCAGCAGCCAGACCACTGTTCTATTTGTTTCAGAGTTATTATGGAAAACACCCAGACAGCCAAAAGTGGTGTTATCAGCATTCACCCATTTTCACAGACTGGGATTGTAGAAAACAAGCCTGAGTTGCCACTGTTAGACAGATCTTGTTTAAAGATCTGTGCCTTGCTCCAGTCTAATCCAGAGTGTTAAGTCTCTGTGTGCATGTATGGGTCCAGTTAGCTGTGTTTGCTCTGGTCTATCTGAGAGTTCCAGGCCACTGACAGGACCTTAATACATTATCTCCCTATGGCAGTTTCTCCTGGCTTATTTGGGTTTTATTGCATCCTGGCCGGAGCCGTTGGTTTTATGTGTGTGTGTTAGTGTAAAATAACAAAGCTCCACAAGATATAGGTGGGTCTCTGTACCAATAGGTTTGGGATCTAATACAGTCCTACTCTATTTTGTGCAAAGTTGATGACCCAAGACTACCTACTGAAGGAGGAAGAGGGCTACTGTTCTGTGTCAATGACAGTACAACTGCTATTCATCATTCACATGTCATCTACACATTGCAGGTGTCAATCCTCATCAATAACGTCTTGGTCATTTGTTTTAAAAGTATTTAATACATACCATTCAAATACACTAATTCATTTATACACCATATTTTCTGTTTGAGAAAATGTCATTCCTAAAACCCAAATGTCAGTGCAGCACAAAACCCACATACCGATAGATAATCCTCTCATATCAAGTGGGGAGAACAAGTATTTGATACACTGCCGATTTTGCAGGTTTTCCTACTTACAAAGCATGTAGAGGTCTGTAATTTGTATCATAGGTACACTTCAACTATGAGAGACGGAATCTAAAACAAAAAATGAGAAAATCACATTGTATGATTTTTAAGTAATTAATTTGCATTTTATTGCATGACATAAGTATTTGATACATCAGAAAAGTAGAACTTAATATTTGGTACAGAAACCTTTGTTTGCAATTACAGAGATCATACGTTTCCTGTAGTTCTTGACCAGGTTTGCACACACTGCAGCAGGGATTTTGGCCCACTCCTCCATACAGACCTTCTCCAGATCCTTCAGGTGTCGCTGGGCAATAAGGACTTTCAGCTCCCTCCAAAGATTTTGTATTCGGTTCAGGTGAGGAGACCGGCTAGGCCAGATGCTTCTTACGGAGCCACTCCTTAGTTGCCCTGGCTGTATGTTTTGGGTCGTTGTCATGCGGGAAGACCCAGCCACGACCCATCTTCAATGCTCTTACTGAGGGAAGGAGGTTGTTGGCCAAGATCTCGCAATACATGGCCCCATCCATCCTCCCCTCAATACGGTGCAGTCGTCCTGTCCCCTTTGCAGAAAAGCATCCCCAAAGAATGATGTTTCCACCTCCATGCTTTACGGTTGGGATGGTGTTCTTGGGGTTGTACTCATCCTTCTTCTTCCTCCAAACACGGCGAGTGGAGTTTAGACTAAAAAGCTCTATTTTTGTCTCATCAGACCACATGACTTTCTCCCATTCCTCCTCTGGATCATCCAGATGGTCATTGGCAAACTTCAGACGGGCCTAGACATGCGCTGGCTTGAGCAGGGGGACCTTGGGTGCCCTGCAGGATTTTAATCTATGACAGCGTAGTGTGTTACTAATGGTTTTCTTTGAGACTGTGGTCCCAGCTCTCTTCAGGTCATTGACCAGGTCCTGCCGTGTAGTTCTAGGCTGATCCCTCACCTTCCTCATGATCATTGATGCCCCACGAGGTGAGATCTGCATGGAGCCCAAGACAGAGGATGATTGACCGTCATCTTGAACTTATTCCTTTTTCTAATAATTGCGTCAACAGTTGTTGCCTTCTCACCAAGCTGCTTGCCTATTGTCCTGTAGCCCATCCCAGCCTTGTGCAAGTCTACAATTTTATCCCTGATGTCCTTACACAGCTATCTGGTCTTGGCCATTGTGGAGAGGTTGGAGTCTGTTTGATTGAATGTGTGGACAGGTGTCTTTTATACAGGTAACGAGTTCAAACAGGTGCAGTTAATACAGGTAATGAGTGGAGAACAGGAGGGCTTCTTAAAGAAAAACTAACAGGTCTGTGAGAGCCAGAATTCTTACTGGTTGGTAGGCGATCAATTACTTATGTCATGCAATAAAATGCAAATGAATTACTTAAAAATCATGCAATGTGATTTTCTTGATTTTTGTTTTAGATTCCGTCTCTCACAGTTGAAGTGTACCTATGATACAAATTACAGACCTCTACATGCTTTGTCAGTAGGAAAACCTGCAAAATCGGCAGTGTATCAAATACTTGTTCTCCCCACTGTATATGGATGTATGCTTAACTCAGGGGGGCGGCATTAGCAGCTGAAACAGTAACACTTCCCTGCTTAAGAATAGCCCAGGACCCTGCCTCTTGCCCTCCCCATTCAGACCAGGCCTAAACATACACCAGCATTCTAATAGCTAATCCCCAGGGCAGGCCACCTTTGTCCCCACACAACCCACCGCCAATGTCTCTTTTTGGGCACTGGGTGACAACCACCAGCCTGGATGGGCCTGCTTTAGCCAGCAGGTTGACAAATTCTAAAGGCTTGTTTCTCCTGGGCTGCAAAGAGCGGATTGCTAGGCCCTGATGGATTTCTGAAGGGCGTAAGATTGGCGTTTGTCTTAGTTTTCCCTTCTGTCCGGGATGTGCAAGGAGAGGTATGTTAGCTGCCTCTGGGTAGTGAGAGTGTGGCGTGTGGTGGCTGTCTTACAGCGGGTGGTCTGTGTGAGAGACAAAGCCCCCCGGCTGGCCTGATAGACTGCAGTAGGGAGAGAATGCACTCACCACTGTCACTCTTTGTGTTAGGGAGGGAATTGGTGTCAAATGGGGCTGAGAAGACTTTTGATTTTGGGGGGGAGATTTTAGGGACAGTTCTGGGAGATGTGTGGCTGTTTGTGTGTCCCTAAGGAACAGTGAATTCCTCATTGCAAGGTGGAGCGCTGGGGGAGAGGCAGGGGATCAAAGAGGGGAAGTCAGCATTGATTGGTTGTGTATGGACATTCCACAGTACAAGGTGCAGAGAGGAGGCCACGGCTTGAGACCGAAGAGGTCACCTCTGGAGAATAAGACACTCCATTTAATGGGTTATGGGCTTACATAGAAAAGAAAATAAGAGAAAATAAAGGATAGATGGATTGGTTGACAGAGAGACAGATAATTATATATATATATAATAAGATCTTGTTAGAGATCTTGTCTGAAAAGAGGAAAGGTCTTCTTGCGCGTGTGTGAGTGGCAATGTCGTTTCAATAACATTGTTTCAATCAGTAAGGTTGGTCTGATTGGAAAGCTCACTTTACTTCATTCAGTAAGCACAATATACATGTAACTGCCAAAATGAAGGAAACACCCACTGTGTCTTAATAGGGCGTTGGGCCACCACAAGCCGCCAGAACAGCTTCAATTTGCCTTGGCGTAGATTATACAAGTGTCTGGAACTGGAGCCATTCTTCCACGAGAAATTCCATAAATTGGTATTTTGTTGATGGTGGTGGAAAATGCTTTCTCAGGCGCTACTCCATAATCTCCCACAAGTGTTCAATTAGGTTGTGATCTGGTGACTGAGGCACGCACGCACACACACACACACACACACACACACACACACACACACACACACACACACACACACACACACACACACACACACACACACACACACACACACACACACACACACACACACACACACACACACACACACACACACACACACACACACTTTAAACCCCCTGTACTCCTTTGAGACCCCTCCTTCAAAGTCTCTGAGATCTCTTCTTCTAGCCATGGTGGCCAAAATAATTGGCAACTGGCCATTTTTAAACATGACCCTAAACATGCTGGGATTTTAATCACTTAATTAACTCAGGAACTACACCTGTGTGGAAGCACCCGCTTTCAATATACTTTGTATCACACATTTACACAAGCGTTTCCTTTATTTGGGCAGTTGCCTGCAGTTCACATTGCTTCCTCTTCTACGGGCACAGCTACGGGCACAGCTACGGGCACAGCTACAGGCATAGCTACGGGCACAGCTACGGGCACAGCTAGCCTCACAAAGCCATATGATCCTGTACATTTACGTTAAACCGTTAGGAATGAATATCTGATGTTGACAATGTACTCATCAACAGCACAGTGTCATGTCATTCCTCTTTACTATCAATTAGCCACATGAGGAATGTCAGTCCTATTACCCTATGGCCAATGAGCATAGCTGAATAATGCAACTTTACTATGCTTGCTAAATAATCTACCTGTGCAATCACCTTTTTGTCTTCTCACCAATGGGAATACATACTGTAATGTATTTAAATGACAGCTTATTTTTGTATAAGTGCTACCTGCCATGATAGCATCTGGCTCCAAGGATCATCCCTCAGAGATGAGACCCCTCCCCAATCTATTTTAATAAATGTTCATACTTGCATTTTGTCTCTGTTGTTCATTCAGTTAAGCCTGACCTCGATTGAACTGTGTTGTGTTGGTGGTAGATGATGATTATTATAAACTCTTGTAATCCCAGCCCTGGTTCTATCCTGTCCGTGATGAAAGATGACGGCCTGGTTCCAACACACACTCTCATCTATCGCTACACCCTGGGGATGAGCTGGGACACACATAGCACCCACTGTTCACACACACACACCATCCAGTCTTGTAAGGGGCTAGCCTCAGCATTCTGCTCTTGGCCATCAGTTCATCGTCAGTGTAGTTTGGAAGTTTCCAGAGTTCTAGTTGTACCTGCCTGTACTCTGGTCAAGCTGTGCATTTTATTTTAAGGATCATCAATATTTCTGTAAATCTAGAAGGTTCTTATGGACAGAAATAGAAGGGGACTATTTTAGAATGTATATGCCCTGAAACTATCTTTTCAATGTTAACATTCCAGCTCTCATGACTCTGAACATTTGTTGAAAATCACAGTAGCCTGTTGCAGATGTCTCTTACAAAAGATAAAGATTTATCATAAGATAGTAGCCTGCAGGTGAAAGCCCAGACTAAGATTGGTCAGAGCCATTGTTTGACCTCCTCCAACACCTTGTCATGATGGATCCCATCTTCACCACTCCTTAAGTACTACTTCTTCAACCCACACACTCCCTTGTTCACAATGCACTCCCTCACCCACAAACTCCCTTGTTCACAATGCACTCCTTCACCCACATACTCCCTTGTTCACAATGCACTCCCTCACCCACATACTCCCTTGTTCACAATGCACTCCCTCACCCACAAACTCTGTTGTTCACAATGCACTCCTTCACCCACATACTCCCTTATTCACGATGCACTCCCTCACCCACACACTCCCTTGTTCACAATGCACTCCCTCACCCACACACTCCCTTGTTCACAATACACTCCCTCACCCACACACTCCCTTGTTCACAATGCACTCCGTCACCCACATACTCCCTTGTTCACAATGCACTCCCTCACCCACATACTCCCTTGTTCACAATGCACTCCCTCACCCACAAACTCTGTTGTTCACAATGCACTCCTTCACCCACATACTCCCTTATTCACGATGCACTCCCTCACCCACACACTCCCTTGTTCACAATGCACTCCCTCACCCACACACTCCCTTGTTCACAATACACTCCCTCACCCACACACTCCCTTGTTCACAATGCACTCCCTCACCCACACACTCCCTTGTTCACAATACACTCCCTCACCCACACACACAGCACGTACCCCCTTTTCCACCCCCCACAAATCCGAACATGTACTTCAACCCCCCATCACATATACCCTAGTTCAACTCCCTGAACCTCCCAAACATGCACCCTCTCCATCCATCCCTCACCCCCTCCCTTCCGCCTGCCGATCCCTGCAAGCCTCGCACGTTCCTCTTAGGTATCGCCTCCCCCCACCCATATCCCAACATGTAGCTACCCCCTGTCTACAGCCTAAACATACCCCTTCTCCCCCATCCTCACCCCCACTGACCCGCCCACCCCCAGGGCAGCCCCACGCCTCGCACGTTCCTCTCAAACAGGGAGCATGACACTGCTCCCCCGACCCACCCCAACCCCCCCCCCCCCCCGCATCCTTATATCCCTCCATCCCCCCAGGCCCATCCATCATATTAACCCCCCAGTCTACACCTAAGCCCCATAATAGCAGCCAGAGAAGAAAAGAAAAGGCAAGGAGGAGAAGAATAAGACCGCTACCATGCAGAACAGTGCTGGCCTTAAGACTAGGCCTTTGTTTCATGGCCTGCCTTTCCTCGCCTGGCCTCTCCCCCAAACACACCCTCTCCTGTTGGGGGACAACGGGCTGGGGACGGGGGGTATTGAGAAAGGGATGTGTTGCTCTTTAAAGCAGGCCGCTCGACCCCCTCTATAGTCCCCTGTTCACCAGCAACCTCTCTGTGTTGGGCTGTCAAAGGGGGGTACCCCAGCCCGGCCCTCCCCTCATCTCCCATCGCACTCCCTCAGAGGGCTAACAGGGGACAGGGGCCCCTCCACTCAACTGTAGAACTCAGATCACTGGTGCTCAATGGTGTGGATCAGTGGTCTGCAGGTGAGGAGGGAGGAACAAAACTAGAGAGAATGAGAGAGAGAAAAACAGGGAGATCAATAGGGAGTGTTTGTGTGTGTGTGAGAGAGAGAGAGAGAGAGAGAGAGAGAGAGAGAGAGAAAGAGAGAGAGAGAGAGAGAGAGAGAGCATTTGTGCGTGCAGTAAGAAAGGAGACAAACAGAAAGGAGAAGAGATCATTAGCTCACAGGTGGGAGACAGATCAAACATGCAGTGGGCTTTACCAGCGCCTAAGTGACACACTTCTCAGGTGGATCTAAGAATATGACCCTAGATGACCTTTCTTCCAGCTGCCCAAAGATGAGGGAGAAAGAGAGACAGATAAAGAAGAGAAATAAGCCTCCTCAACCAATGTGAGAAAGACACAGGGAGAGAGAGAGAGAAAGACAGAGAGAGGGAGAGAAAGAAAAACAGACAGAGTGAAGGGGAAGCATCCCTAACTACCATTAAGTGTAAACAAAGGCAGGTCCTTTTCTGTGTGTGTCTGAGGATCCAGGCTGCAGGCTGAAGACTTTCAGCCAAGATGAAGAGAGGGCAGTCCCACGTTGGACACGTCCACACCCTTTTCTGATAAAGCAGCCATCAACACAGAGGAGAGGAGAGGAAGCATTGAGAAATGAGTGAGGACGGCTAAGAGGAGGAGAGAGAGGAAAAAAATAATAAAGTGAAAATAGACTGAGAAAGAGTTTAACAAAAAGAATGGATAGAGAGGGAGTGAGATGCTTCCACGAACATACACACGCACAGACACACACATTGACAGCCCCTCTCCCCCCAAGAACATACCATTCTTTAAAGGGATACATCAGGATTTTGGCAGTGAGGTTTGAAGGAAGTTGCTAACTGGTGCTTGTGCAATTTCTAACTAGTGTTAGCGGAATGTTAGTCCTTCATACGGGACACAGAGACATAAAAATGGCATCCACGAGTTAATTTGACTCTGGGGATGTGTCGGGTCCCAGTAAGCACAGATTGTGACTTACCCAGGTGAACCGTTCCATCCGGCAGTTGCTCCTTACAGCCCATTAAAGAGCATTCTGATCCATAAGAAAGCATTGAGTAGCAGGGCTTTGAGCTAACCCTGCCTGCACTCCTGCAATCAGCACCCTAGTCAGCCATCAGGGCCATGGACCTGTGCCCAAAGGCCTTGAGGTGGGGACCTATGCTAAACATGGAACACAGCAAAAGGAGATCATCTCTGCCTTGTCTTTGATGCACACTGGGGGCTGAGGATGGAGGATAGGACCAGCGGGGCTGGATGACATCTAGTTGAGTTCCCTGACTAGGCGAATGTGGATGGTAATACGTAATAGTCACGGATTCATTCAAAATATACATGTTCAAGAAAGAAAAAAACGACTTGAGGAAATCCGATTTTAAAGAATTGAATCTGTGATTTTAGAGATGGGTTAGAAATCCCATCCTTTTACTGTTGTATATTTTTCACCTGAATTTTAGATGAAGGAGATGGGTTAATTATATAATTAAATGATGTTGCTGATGATAATGATGTTTATGTCAGTTCTAATACGCCTTAACACTGATTCTCCCCTGTAGTATATTGATTCTCCCCTGTAGAAGTTATAGCCAACATAGTCCTTTTTAGCTGTGTGTCCCATATTACACCCACAGGGCTGAGCGTTGCTAGGCAAAATGCAGCCAGTGGGGGGCTAGTGGAGGGCTAGGGGGTTGGGGCAGGGGACAGGGATGCACCCTCCGCCTCTGATGGTTATAAATGAGCAAAACTGTCAGTGTGTGGGACCCCAGACCATCTGTGTTGCTCTCAGACCCTCTCATAGCTTCCATAGCTGCCTCCTCAAACCCTCCACACAGGCCAGGCAAATATGCTAGCACACACACACATGCACACACGCGCATACACACACACACATCAAGAGGAAATAGCCATCCCACTTACCCCCTCTACTGGTCAACATGGTAATTACATGACAGCACTGGCAGATTCCTTCACTGTCCCCATAAAACTGTAGAAGTCACAGACAGAGAAGTATGTAATCTATTGCTTAGTCATTTATTTTGTAGGATGAAGAGGATAAGGCCAAACTTTATCTAGGTTTCCCCAAAAAAATATATCTATTTCTCTTGTAGTCAATTTATCAGTTGGCTTGCCACCGAACTCCCTCAGGTAAGAGGAGCAGGAATAGGTAGACTTCTCGGGTGAAGGAGAGGGAGAGGAAAGTCAAATATTTATAGATTTATAAGCAAGGATTAATTTGTCTCTCATGACACTTTGTACGGGCTTGCCTTTTGGCAGCTAACACACACAAGATAAATAGTTCCACAACCAATCCATTCCCATTTTATTTTAGTTTACAGTCATCAGATATAAACGTCAACCGGCCCACATATCAGACTGGATCATGAATCTTACCAGAGGGAGAGAGAGAGAGAGAGAGAGGAGAGAAGGAGAGAGACAGAGAAGGGGAGAGAGAGAGAGAGAGAGATGGAGAGAGGGAGAGAGAGAGCGAGAGAACAGGCAATAGTGAATTTGTGGTCATTGTTCCCTCAAACTGTACTTCCTAGAGGCAAGTTGCTAGGGTACCGAGTGTGGGTATGTCTTGGTGAAGGAGGAGACAAAACAACATGTGACAGAGTGACCCTCCCCCGCAACTGTGACCTGTCTCCCACCCCAAAGAGAGGAGAGCGAGCGAGTGAGCGAGAGAGAGAGAGAGAGAGAGAGAGAGAGAGAGAGAGAGAGAGAGAGAGAGAGAGAGAGAGAGAGAGAGAGAGAGAGAGAGAGAGAGAGAGAGAGAGAGAGAGAGAGAGAGAGAGAGAGAAAGAGAAAGAGAAAGAGGGAGGGAGGGAGGGAGGGAGGGAGCGAGAAAGGAGGAAAAACAGAAGGGAGAAGAGTAGAGGAAGAGACAGGAATGAAGGCAAACAAACAAATATCTTCTAGAAGCTTTCACAGGAGCAATGAGAAAAAGATTGGGGAGAAGGATGAAGAGAGAAGAGAGTAGGATTGAAATAGAGGACACAGAGATAGGGAATAAAGAAGCAAAGACATTAAAGCCTAACCCCCCCCCCCCCCCCCCGTCCTCCCTTTCTTTATACCACTTCCTTCCATCCAGGAAACAAAGAGGTCATTAAAAAAACAGAGAAAGAGAGAAAGCACCCTCAAAACCTGCTGTAACAGTGAGGGGTCAGGGAGGCAGGGCTCTGAACTCAAAACCTGCTGTAACAGTGAGGGGTCAGGGAGGCAGGACTCTGAACTCAAAACCTGCTGTAACAGTGAGGGGTCAGGGAGGCAGGGCGCTGAACTCAAAACCTACTGTAACAGTGATGGTTCAGGGAGGCAGGGCGCTGAACTCATGACCTCAGAGGTGCCCGGTGGACACCACCCAATTAAAACAATACACTCGTTATCTTCCTGGTTCTGTGTGTATGTCTCTGTATGTGTTTGTGTGTGTTTGTGCATGCGCACCAGCATATGTGTGAGTACAGGGTTCCCTGTGTCCATAATGTTCTTCTGAAGATCGATAATGTTCCCAGTCCTATAACACCCCGATCTCCCTGTCCATCGCCTTTTCATCTCTCCTCCTCCCCCTTCTCTCCTCCCCCTCTCTGGCCAGGCTGGAGTGGGTTCCCTCCCCCAAACCAAAGTCTTCTTCTTCTTGTCCTCCCTCAGACCAGGAAGACAAAAGGAAAGATAAGGAGATAGAGGAGTGTAAGATCATCCCCACAACTCCCTAATCCACAGAAAGAGAGAGGCTCTCCAATGAAAAGGTGACAGATCCACTGATCAGGGGCTTAGGACACGACCTCTCCAACCTCTACAATGGACCAGGGGATCTGAGTGGGTTCATCACAGCAGGAACACACACTAATACCACAGATTAGAATATACCAATCCCAAACCACACACACTGTGGAACACATACATACACACACATACACCTAACACCATACCATATACTGTGAGGCACACATCACACACACACACACACACACACACACACACACACACACACACACACACACACACACACACACACACACATTGGTTTTACTATCTAAATGGGGACCAAAATATTTATTCCAACTCAAAATCCTATGTTCCCTAACCCCTTACCCAACACCTAAACTTAACCCCTAACCCAACCGTAACCCTAACCCTAACCTTAAAGTTTGATCACATACACACTGTGAAACCCACTTCATACACAGTGTGAAAGGAACGCAAACATTCCATGACCTCCTTTCCTATCCTCTCCTCCTGTCCTCTCTTTTCCTCTCCTCTCCTGTCCCCACCTCTCCTCTTCAGTCCTGCCCTGTCCTCTCTTGTGCCTTTCCTCTCCTCTCCTCTACTGTCCCCTCCTGTCCTTTTCCTTTCCTATCCTGTCCTCTCCTCTCCTCTCCTCCTCTCCTCTCCTCTTTTATTTTCTCCTCTCCTGTCCTCCCTGGCTGTGCACTGCAGGCTAGAGCTAGATGTTTTCTCATGCTAATCAAACACTTTGTCCCTGGATAGATAATCCTGCACTGCCTTTTGTCTGAGCCCCACAGCCCAGCCCTACAAGGTCAACCCTGCCTCACACACACGCACAAAGACCCAAACACAGCACCCCACTCCAGGCCTGCCGTATCCAAGCACACACAAACACACACACTCATTAGTTATTCTCAATTCCACCACTCTGACTGACAGGCCCATGGTTGTTAAAGTTGAATGCAGATCCCCCAACACACACACACACACACACACAGGTGCACACACACACACACACACACACACACACACACACCAACCAAATCCACATAGAGTTACGTTGCACAAATAACCTTTTACACAAACCAGTTTCTGCAAATCATGTTATAATAGTATATGTCTGTGACTCAGTATGTAACTGTCCCAACAGAGACAAACTACATACTGGGTAGTTCGAGCCCTGTATGCTGATTGGCTGACAGCCATGGTATATCAGGCCGTATACCACGGGTAAGATAAAACATTTATATTTGCTGCTCTAATTACATTGGTAACCAGTTTATAACAGCAATAAGGCACCTCGGGGGGTTGTGATATATGGGCAAATATACCATGGCTGCGTCGTGCTTGAAAATAGCCCTTAGCCGTGGTATATTGGCTATATACCACACCTCCTCGGGCCTTATTGCTTAATTAAACTATAGACCAACTTAGAAATAAACCACCTAAACTATAATTAATCTCTATGATTCTGCAGTGGTCCTCCATTTCTATTAAAGGAGAGGAGAGGAAGCTCCCATAGGTGTCCACTATGTTCCCTATACAGCTAAATTGCAGATGAATCAAACCCAGCGGAATTTGGGACTATACATGGTGGAGGACCTTATTACTTTATCACAGTCACAGTGCAGCCTGCAGTCACACCACAGGTTGGGGAAGGAAGAATTAGGTTATGCACATCCCCATTGAAAACTACCAAAGAATACCTATTTCACAAGAATCTGGTGTCCTTCACAATTTGATGTAAGAGAGTTAATAATGGGTAATAATCAATATTTAGTGTGCACTCACTTTTCTATCGGTCTCTTTCCCTATATCCCTGGGGCATGGTGGGATGAATGTATCCCAATGGGTCATTCATTTGATTTTTTTGTCACCTTTATTTAACCAGGTAGGCAAGTTGAGAACAAGTTCTCATTTACAACTGCGACCTGGCCAAGATAAAGCATAGCAGTTCGACACTTATAACAAATCAGAGTTACACATGGAGCAAAACAAACATACAGTCAATAATACAGTAGAAAATAAGTATATATATAATGTGAGCAAATGAGGTGAGATAAGGGAGGTAAAGGCAATAAATTGGCCATGATGGCTAAGTAAATACAATATAGCAATTAAAACACTGGAATGGTAGATTTGACAGTAGATGAGTGTGCAAAGTAGAAATACTGGGGTGCAAAGGACCAAAATAAATAAATACAGTAGGGGAAAAGGTAGTTGTTTGGGCTATTTATAGATGGGCTATGTACAGGTGCAGTGATCTGTGAGCTGCTCTGACAGCTGGTGCTTAAAGCTAGTGAGGGAGATAAGTGTTTCCAGTTTCAGAGATTTTTGTAGTTCGTGCCAGTTAATGGCAGCAGAGTGCTGGAAGGAGAGGCGGCCAAAGGAGGAATTGGCTTTGGGGGTGACAAGTGAGATATACCTGCTGGAATGAGTGCTACGGGTGGGTGCTGCTATGGTGACCAGCGAGCTGAGATAAGGCGGGACTTTACCTAGCAGGGTCTTGTAGATGACCTGGAGCCAGTGGGTTTGGCGACGAGTATGAAGCGAGGGCCAGCCAACGAGAGCATACAGGTCACAGTGGTGGGTAGTGTCATGATGTTGCCCTCTTTGGGTATAGCAAGCCCCATCCCCCTCTCCCTGGCTCCCCCTTTCCTCATTCAACTAGGCTGCTGTGGTCAGAGAGACATCATAAATTCCTGAGGATCTCCTCATGGACACACAGTATAGAGAGAGTACATTTTCATTGAGAACAAAGGAATTTCTCCCACCTCACAGAACTCGAGGCCCGAACAAATTTCCTGTTCCAGAGAAAGTATAAAAGATCGGTGAAGAATCCAGCTACGAACTGGTCCATTTGTTACAACTTGGGGAAGCTCATGGGAGACGGTGTGGCCACATTACCATAACGCTATTTATATAATAGCCTCAGATATGAGGTTTACATCTAATTGTTGTATAAGATGAATGAGTGAGTATGATACTGTTTGTAAAATTGTGTAATATGATTTTGGACTGTTTAATGAAGGAAAATACAATTCCCTTTTGATTTGAACTAAATCAGAGGACCGCCCCTGAGCCCAGTTAGGGTCAGACATCCTGGGACAGCCCCTTTTCTGCAATTCCGAATAAAACCCAACTTTGAGAAATTATCACCAGACCATGTTTTTCTCCATTAGGAGAGGACAAAGGTTGTAGACCATTGCTGAATCTTTCAACCATACCACGTGGTTAAACTCTTCGACTATCGATATCGACAGAATAAGAACAAGTCTTTGATATTAATTACTAGTCAGCTAGGAATTTGGTATCATTGAACACGAAGAACGACATCCGCCGAAACATTAATTCTATAACGAAACGAATTAATGTCACTCTGAACTATCCCCTCTAACCAAGACAGAAAGAGAGAGAGAGCGAGAGAGAGAGAAAGAGAGGACGAAACTCGAAACTCTACAAACAGAAACAAACTTTTCACCAGCGATCAAGACGACACACTGAGCGTAAATATATATATTGATTGCAATTGTTCCCGAATGAGTGAGCGTTCATGTGCAAAGTATTAGCATTTCAATTGTTATAATTATCACTCTGTAGTGACTTCTTAGTCGACCCCCACTTCCCCTTTTGTCTAACAAGCCGCCATGCTGGTTTAGCCCACTAGGGCACATTCTCCTATCATTTCATGTAACTACATTTACCTTGTTTGTTTGTTGATGCATTTCTGTGAAATACTTAGTTAGTAATAAATACATGATTTAAGACAATTGATGTATGGATGCCTCATAGTGAAGACTGGGTTCATGCAGATAACCAACAATTTACGACGTTTGAGACTAACGTGAGGTAAAGTAAATAATTCATTAATTAGAAGACAATGGATAAGATATGAAAATGTCTGAAAGGTTATATTAGGAAATTATAACCTTGTAATCTGAATATTTTTCCTTGGTGCCCCGACTTTCTAGTTAATTACAGTTACATGATTAATCAGTTGATCGCGTAATACTAATTACAGAGAATCTTTGATAAAAACAATAAGTCTTCAATTTAATGAAAGTAAAGACACGACAGTAGTATATGGGGCTTTGGTGACAAAACAGATGGCACTGTGATAGACTGCATCCAATTTGTTGAGTTGGGTGTTGGAGGCTATTTTGTAAATGACATCGCCGAAGTCGAGGATTGGTAAGATGGTCAGTTTTACAAGGGTATGTTTGGCAGCATGGGTGAAGGATGCTTTGTTGCGAAATATGAAGCGAAATCTAGATTTAACTTTATATTGGAGATGTTTTATGTGAGTCTGGAAGGAGAGTTTACAGTCTAACCAGACACCTAGGTATTTGTAGTTGTCCACATATTCTAAGTCAGAACTGTCCAGAGTAGTGATGCTGGACAGGCGGGCAGATGCAGGCAGCGATCGGTTGAAGAGCATGCATTTAGTTTTAGCTAGCTATAGGGAGTAAAGGGACTGGGAGCCAGTATGAGGAGGCAAAGAGAAGGGCTCTGTCATCCTCACTGGGAATCAATGGGACACTACCAAAGACTTGTCTGTCTGGAGACAAACTGGGACATTTCTGTTACAACTCTCACACACACACACGCACGCACATACGCAAACACACAAGTACATGCACACACACATGCATAAGTGGGCACCATTCCAGTCTAGTGATCCTCATTCCGTATTCCGCTGGAGGTTTGCCTTGGGAACAGTGGACACTAAGTTGACAGACAGAGTGAGAGAGAGAAAGAAAAGGAGAGAGGGAGTGAGTGAGAAAAGGAAAAAGAAAGCAGACAAAAATACTTCCCCCTTTCCGCTCCCCTAGCCGTCATTGGTTGATGACACAGGGTATTTTCTTTCCTTTCCGCTAATTGGCCACCCAGGCATTGATTCCTTCATGGGTTACCCCCAATATGTGAGTCTCTGGCTCCCCTGCAGTACATCGCCCCTCTGCCCCTCCCTGTACCTCCACATTTAAATGTCCAAGGATGCCACTGTTGCTATGGCGAGAGACCACATATGAAAAAAGGAACAGTATACGGAGGTTCAAGGGTTACTACGAATGCAAGGTGCAACCCAAAATGTTTTTCCCCTTATCTGCTGCAGAAGACTGCATAAAGTAGCATTCTTATGCTGTTGATGTACTGTTAAAATGCATCTTGTATGGGAAAGCTTTATCTTCAGTGCTTTATGTTTGTCAGTGGAAGTTATGCAGCTTAGCATCACATGTCATTGAAAACACACACTCTCCTACATAGTCCGTGCTATCTGGAATCCTTGGGATATCCATACCCCATTGAAGTTGATGTTTAAAATGGTTAAGTTTAGGGTAAGGGTAGGGGTTACGGTTAGGGTTAGGGTTTAGGGTAGTGGTGTCCCAAGGATCCCGGATAGCACTGATCTCTCCTGCAGTGGGAGACCTAGGCCTTTAGTATCTTATTGGTACAGATAAAGATCTTAATTTGATCACCCTGTTGTTGCAGGAAATGTCCTGCTAAGCAGGAAATGCAAACTTGTATTTAAGGTTGAAAAAGGCTTCTAAACTTCGTAAATTCCATTTGAACATTTCTGACTGGATTTGCACTAATAGAAAGTGTATCAACACAAATGTCCATTATGGGAAAGTGGGGTAAGCTGAGCCATTTTTTACATTCAGCATCACTCCCCCCCTACAAGGTGCCCAAAGAACTCTAGGTGTTCAAAAGGCTCCACAAGGATGCTGGCCCACATTGACTCCAATGCTTCCTTCCCACAGTGGTGTCAAGTTGGCTGGATGTCCTTTGGATGTCCTTTGGGTGTCTTTTTGTCTTGCCCATTCACCCTCTGAATACAATATTGTCTCAAGGCTTAACAATCCTTTTTTAATCTGTCTCTTCCCCTTTATCTGCACGGATTGAAGTGGATTTAACAAGTGACATCAATAAGCGATCATAGCTTTCATCTTGATTTACCTGCTCAGTCTATGTCCTGCAAAGATGTCCTTAATGTTTTGTACACTCAGGGTAGTGTTCTTTCTAACAAAGAGATCTACATATATTTCAGGATGTTGTGTATACCTGGAAATAATCAGAATAATTGAAAAAATTACAGTTTTGAAAACATAGCTTGTCCAAACAAAGTGGTATTTTGGCACAAGTTGAGCCGTGGGGCAGATTAAGTTAAGCCGCCTACACATTTCTTATCTGAATGAAATATTACCACTACCTTTTTAAAACCATGTCTATCTCTATTTCCCAAACACAATTCAACACAATCACAATCGCTTTATTGTCTTTTAATAATTTTAAGCATATTTTACAAACACTTTGTAATTTTTTTACACTTTAAACACAGGCCAAGCCCCGTTGTTACCTCAAATCCCACAAAAAATAGTTTGGCGCACAATTGGCCCAGCGTCGGCCCGGGTTAGGGTTTGGCCAGGGTAGGCCGTCGTTGTAAATAAGAATTTGTTCTTTGTTATGTTTGTTCCTTATATAATGACAAACTGGGGCGTAGGTTTAACTACTTTTAATGAACATATACTTCAGCTAGAAAACTCCAGGTTTAGCCATGCAAGGCATTCTTCAACCATCCGCCTAGCCTGCTGGGTAACATTGTCTAAATGTTATTAACACATCTTCTTTTCTTTAAAGGAAAACTACTTTTCCATGTAACTACATATGTCACATCACATTTGTTTAGTTAGCCTGTATAACATGCAATTTTCAATAACACACATTTCTTTCCCCAAATGTTTTTCTTAAAGAATAAAAAAAAAAAAATCAACTAAATATAGTCTGTCCAACAATACACTTTAGTGGTTCTATTTCTTTTCACATAAACCAAACATTCACTCCAGGTGCCCCTTTTTTGTATTTTTTAGCAATTCTCAATAAGCCTTTCAGGGGCTCTGACAGTCCTTTTTGGTGGTTCTGCTGAAGTGCTTCCTGAAACAGTTGGTGTCACACCCTGACCATAGTTTACTTTGTATATTTCTATGTTTTGGTTGGTCAGGGTGTGAGTTGAGTGGGTATTCTATGTTTCATGTCTAGTTTGTCTAGTTCTATGTTTGGCCTGATATGGTTCTCAATCAGAGGCAGGTGTTCGTCATTGTCTCTGATTGGGAACCATATTTAGGTAGCCTGTTTGGTGTTGGGTTTTGTGGGTGATTGTCCTTGGTGTCCTTGTTCTGTGTTAGTTTACACAAGTATAGGCTGTTTCGGTTTTCGTTACGTTTATTGTTTTTGTAGTGTTTGTGTTTAGTGTGTTTTTTCATTAAACATGAATTGCAATCGACACGCTGCATTTTGGTCCGACTCTCCTTCACACCTAGAAAACCGTTTCTGTTTCTGTTTTTCCTTCGTGAGTTTGACTTTGTGAGCACCTCTGGATGTTAGCAAGTCCTCATGGACGGGTAGGTTGGTTCTGATCGACGTCCCATCAACATTTGTGCAGGTGAAAGTCCGTTCTGCAGCGATGCGCTGCGGTAGATCATCAGATTTTTCAGGTAATCCTCCTTTCCATCGTGTGCCTTTTTCATCAGACCTTTGAAAATTTTGACTGAACTCTCTGCTAAGCCGTTGAACCTTGGGTAGTTGGGGCTGGAGGTGTTGTGTCAGAATCCCCAGTCGTCAGTGAACGATCGAAATTCGGAACTTGAGAACTGCGGTCCATTGTCCGAGTACAGTTCAGACGCAACCCCATGTCTTGCAAAGACTGCTTTCAGGTAGGTGATTACAGCTTTTCTGGAGGTAGTTGGCAGTGTTGCTACTTCAGGGTAGTTTGAGTAGTAGTCGGTAACAACAATGTGACTTTTGCCATTGCAGTCAAAAAGGTAAACTCCAACTTTGTAGTAGGGTCTGTTGGGTACTGGATGAGGCATTAGCGGCTCTGCTTGCTGCTTTGGCCTGTAGGTCAGACACAGTTCACATGAAGCAGTGGTCTGGCTGATTTCCTGGTTCATACTTGGCCAGTACATTACTTCTCGTGCTCGTCGTTTGCATTTTTCCTCACCCAAGTGGCCCTTGTGTATTTTCTGTAGCATTTCTTTGCGTAGTGTCATGGGAATGACAATCTTGTTGCCTTTGAACACTATGTCATCCACAATGGTGCGCTCTGCTCTGCACATCCAGTAATCCTGTATTCTCCTTGGACAGTTGTTTTACTGTGCAGGCCATCCTATCAGTGTTGTTTCTTTCAACTCTGTCATTGTTTGGTCAGCTGCGGTCTCTCTTTTGATCTGCTCCATTCTCACAGAAGACACAGGAAGTGAAGCTACGATCATGTCGACGTAGGCTTGAATCTCAGTGTTTTTCTGTGTGTCGAAGCTCTCCTACTTGTTGACTGCTCGAGAAAGTGTCGGCGGCGAACATTAACTTTCCCGGGGTATAGATCATCTTCACATCATACTTTTGCAGTCTGATCAACATTCTCTGTATTCTCATTGGACAATCATTCAGTGGCTTACACATGATTGACACCAATGGTTTGTGGTCGGTTTCTACTTCGAAGTCTCGTCCGTAGACGTATTGGTGAAACCTTTCGCAAGCGTATGTGCTTGCCAGTAGTTCTTTCTTGATTTGTACATACCTTGTCTCTGCGCCTGTCAAGGCTTTGGATGTCTATGCGACGGGTTGCCATGTGTCGTCATGCTGTTGCAGAAGAACTGCTCCCAGGCCAAACTGTGAAATCCTTGTGCTTTTCTCTGGATCATAGAACCTGAGCACGGGCTCTTCTATGATTGTCTTCTTTAGGTTTTTGAAGCAGTTTTCCTGTTCATGGGACCATTCCCAATCCTTGTTAAGTTCCAGAAGACATCGGAGAGGAGCGGACTGTGCTGACAGTTGAGGTATGAACTTTGCAAGGTAGGTGATCATGCCCATGAAGCGTCTCACATCGTCCTTGTTTTTCGGGCGCTCCATGTTGTTGATGGCTGATGTTTTCCTCGGGTCTGGTTTGACTCCGTCCTCAGAAAGTACATCTCCCATGAAGGTAAGTGTTTTCACACCAAACTCGCATTTGTCCTTGTTTACTTTTAGGTTGACTTTCCGTGTCAGGTCCAGCACATGTCTCACTCTCGCATCGTGTTCTTCTTTGGTGGACCCCCAGACGATGATGTCATCTATCATAGTCTCCACTCCTGGAATGTGCTCGAAGATCATGTGGATTGTCTTGTGGTAGACCTCTGGCGCTGAGAGAATCTCATATGGTAGACAAATAAATCTGTACCTGCCCTCAGGTGTGTTGAATGTGCATAGCCTTGAGCTTGCATCATCTAGCTTCCTTTGCCAGAATCCTGATGAGGCATCAAGCTTACTGAACCACTTTGCTCCAGCAAACTGCGACAATATCTCTTCTCTGGTTGGCAACTTGAAATGCTCTCACTTGATTGCTTTGCTGAGATCGCCGTTCTTTTTCACCACAATAACCAGTGAGCTTACCCAGTCTGTAGGTTCATCCATTTTTGTGATGACGTCCATCTTTTCCATGCGTCCGAGTTCCTCTTTGAGCTTTTTCCTCAGTGCAAATGGAACTTTTCTACATGCATGTACAGCTGGAGTAATATTGTCATCAGTACATATTTTGTGTTCTCCTGTTAAACATCCAAGACCCTTAAACACATCCTCATACTCAGCCAGTATTGATTCTTGGTCATTTTCAGTCTGTGATGTCACTACATACACTCTTTTCAACAAATTAAGCTTTTCACATGCATTGATTCCTAGAATAGGCTGTAAACTCTTTTCCACAATCAGCAGCTGTGCTCTGAACTGTTTTCCTTTGTGCTGTAAAGTTACTATGCAGCTACCTTTGACTGGTACGTTCTCCCCAGTATAACCAGTAACCTTAATTTCCACCGGGTGTATTTTGCACTTCACCTTCAGTGTTTTGTAGTCATCCAGCGATAACAGGTTTACCTGTGCTCCAGTATCAAGCTTGAATGGTATTATAGATTCATTCACCTTCAGTGTTTTGTAGTCATCCAGCGATAACAGGTTTACCTGTGCTCCAGTATCAAGCTTGAATGGTATTATAGTTTCATTCACCTTCAGTGTTTTGTAGTCATCCAGCGATAACAGGTTTACCTGTGCTCCAGTATCAAGCTTGAATGGTATTATAGTTTCATTCACCTTCAGTGTTTTGTAGTCATCCAGCGATAACAGGTTTACCTGTGCTCCAGTATCAAGCTTGAATGGTATTATAGTTTCATTCACCTTCAGTGTTTTGTAGTCATCCAGCGATAACAGGTTTACCTGTGCTCCAGTATCAAGCTTGAATGGTATTATAGTTTCATTCACCTTCAGTGTTTTGTAGTCATCCAGCGATAACAGGTTTACCTGTGCTCCAGTATCAAGCTTGAATGGTATTATAGTTTCATTCACCTTCAGTGTTTGTAGTCATCCAGCGATAACAGGTTTACCTGTGCTCCAGTATCAAGCTTGAATGGTATTATAGTTTCATTCACCTTCAGTGTTTGTAGTCATCCAGCGATAACAGGTTTACCTGTGCTCCAGTATCAAGCTTGAATGGTATTATAGTTTCATTCACCTTCAATGGCACAATCCATTCAGCATTTACTGCATTGCATATTTCCACAGAATCAACAAAGAATTATCTCCTCCACTGTGTGAACCTTTTTCTTTGTAGCCTCAGCTTTGTAGCATTTTGAGAAATGATTATTTTTCCCACAGTTGTTACATGATTTGCCATATGCAGGGCATTTTTTTGGCTTGTGGATAAATCCACATTTTCCACATGTAGTGTTTTGATTTCTCTCTTTTGCTTGTTTTTGTTTTGTAAGGCGTTGTGTGTGGTGCTCCTCTCTTTTTATTGCATACACTGACGTCTCTTCCCTGCACAGCTCTTTAGCTTGTGTTCTGATGGTTTCAGCTGCTCGACACATTTACTGCTTTATCCATAGTTAAATCTTGCTCACGCAGCAATCTCTCCTTGAGTCCATTATCAAGTATACCACAGACTATCCTGTCTTTCACTAGTGAGTCTTTCAGATTTTCAAATTCACACATTTTGCTCAGTGTGTTCAGCTCAGCCAAATACTGGTCAAAACTGACTCCCTGTTTCTGACCATGAGAGAAACTTGTACCTCTCAAACGTGACGTTCTGGCTTGGTACAAAGTACTCCTCAAATTGAGCTATTAGCACAGTCAATGTCAAGTTTGCCTCGTCTTGCTGAAAGATATTGTAAATGTCCAATGCATCCTCTCCAATAACATGCAGAAAAATAGAAGCTTTCAATTTGTCATTGTCAATTGTCAATTTGTCACCACTGGCTGCTAGGTAGATATTGAATCTCTGCTTGAAATGTTTCAAATTGTCAGCTAAATTGCCTGTTAACTGCATAGGAGTAGGAGGACTAAGCCTATCCATGACGGAGAACAGGAACAGTGTCAATGTTCTCTATGTTGCTCATTAACTTGCTTGTCAACAGATTCCAATGCAGCCTCGCTCTCGCTGCTGTCACTCTCGCTGCTGTGGCTCGTTGTCCTCGCTCTTGCAAGCTAGCATCTTCGACTACTCATGTCACTTGACTTGTGGTAGAATGTTCAATTTTCGTCGCGGAAATTTGCAGTTACTCCTTTCTTTAGTCTGTCTCGCCATGGCGACTACCAATCTGACGTTATGTTTGTTTCTTATATAATGACAAACTGGGGCTTAGGTTTAACTACTTTTAATGAACATATACTTCATCTAAACTCCATGTTTAGCCATGCAAGGCATTCTTCAACCATCCGCCTAGCCTGCTGGGTAACGTAGTCTAAATGTTATTAACACATAACAACACATTCTTTACTGACCTTCCTAGTTAAATAAAGGTTAAATAAAAATAAATAAATAAACAAAATAATGCCCTGCATTAAGCCTGGGAGTAAAACACATCAATTTGCTCTACTTGCCATTGGCTCAACCATTGACTCAACTTACTCCAATGCAAACATTTTGATTGTATTAACCCACAGAGCTACAAGGATGCACTTTCATGCTAGGACCTCATATTGAAGCTTAGATATCAACTGATGTATAGATCAATCGTATAAGGATCTACTTTGGTTTAGATACAAGCATCATGAAACCTATAAATTCATTTGACTTGTGAAAAACAGCTTTTTAGACCTAACTTGCTTACTACTTTTTCCATGTGGTTTCATCCTTTACAGACTCCTAAATATTTGGTGAAATTATTACTTTTCTGTATGGTTTCATAGAAACAAGTGTGGCTCAATTCCCCCACTCTCCCCTAATTATAATCCACACAATAATTCACATTTCCTGTTGCTGTAGGATAATTTCTGCTGTGAAAAACGGGTCAAATTATGATAATGTATCATATGCAAAAGTAAAATATAAAACGCTGAGGAAAGAAACATATTCAGAATTCTTCCTGTGTTTGTCTTCAAATCCATTATGTGAGCTAGCAGCACAGTTATTCCTGGTGAGTTGGTAGACCGGGGTGAACCGGGGTAGACTGGGGTGGACCAACTCAAAGGGCTGTGATCAATTCTGAAAGAGAAAGTGGGGAGAAGAGGGAGAAGAAAAAGGTCACTTGATTGTTCTGGATGCTCCATATGTTTCTGTGGCTGTTGGGTTCACCCTGCCTCACTGCTACCAGGCTAGGACCTTTCAGGGTTTCAAACCAACCACAAATCTCACGTACCCCTCTACACACCTACACACTTACCACGCCAATCCCTCTGCCAAACAACCACACACACACCCCAAAGAAAATACCCTGAATCTGGTTAGGGAAGAATAGAAGAGGCAAACAATGTGGATGGGTACGGGAGGGTGGGTTGTGTGTGTGTGTGTGTAGGTGTACGTGTGTGTGTGTCTATTTGTGTATGCCTGCGTGCACGCGTTTTGCGTGTGTGCACGTGTGCGCACTTGCATGCCCATGTGCATTTGTGTGTGTATGTGTGCGCTTTGGTGCGTCTTTGTGTGTGCATGTGAAGGGTGTCAAGTGACCCATAGAATACACTATCAAACAACACTGGGACTCTAAAGGGCACACAATAGAATAGCTTGCTCTTTTCTCTGCAACACCACTGCTGGGGTGAGATAAGGGAATTCCTAAATAAGAACAACAGAAAAAAAGGGAAGCTCTGTCTTTTGGGATATTCAGAGCCCCAATCTGAACCCCCATGGATTATGCATGTGGGTTTTGAAGGGGTGCTGAAATAAAGCAACACTTTGTTGAACAAGTTTCCCTTGTTGCTGTCGATCTCCATTTCCATTGTGAGCTCTGGTCTTATTCAGTTCTATGCAGATGACTTGCAGATTACCATGGCCTGGATTTAGCAGGCCTTTAAAGCATCTAAAGTGCCCCAGATCAGGATGAAGACTATGTAGCAGGCCTCTGTAGCAAGCCAATGTCTGATGCAAAGCTACAGAGATTAATCCACAATCACTGAATGCAATGACTCCTAACACATGCAGCTGATCTGTAAGGTGTACCACCAGACATTGTTCAACCTTATCATTATGCTCTTTTAATATAAGAATTTGAACTTTCAAGCCAATCTCCCACTATTGCCACAGGTTTTGCAAGCAAAGGAAAAATGTATTGAATGAAGGAATCCTTCCAATAGACTAGCCTTATGATTGTGGATGCTAAGCAGTGCTGGTAAGGATTGAGGTGAACATTTACCACCTCAGGCCAGTTTAGTGTTGGGCAATAGTTTACTCCCTGAAGAAGGCAACGTTTGTGTAAAGACATCATCCTTGGAGCATGCAGCAGCACAACACCCAACATGAAGCCTGCGGGCTGGGTTACAAGCCTCTGCACCCATCAAACGAGGTGAAATATCTATATGGCCCTGTCTCTGCCAACAACCTGCCATCAGACAGCCAGAAAAACCTCCTCTCCTCACCCCTCTGTCTTTACCACCACCGATCAAAACACAGCCTCCACTGGCATCATCATAAACTTTGGGAGTTCAAAAGCACATCAAAATGTTTTATTAATGCACTGCACACAGGTTTATTCTAGACCCTTTTAGCTCAGAGTGTGTGTCTGCCTGCTTGCATGCAAGTGTGATGGGTTGGACAACTGGAGGAGCATGGCAAGTGAAGCAAGGGGAATGAGGGAGAGAGATGGAGGAGAGCAGGAGAGAAAAAGAGAGAGATGGTGAGTGAGGAGAGCAGGAGAGAGAAAGAGAGAGAGAGTGAGAGTTGAAGGTTAAACTATTTCCTGCCCTTCATTCTATCTTTCTCTCTGTTTCTTAGTGTGTCTCTCATTCTCCTTTTCACCTTCTATCTCTCTCTGTCGAGGGGTTTGCTATAGGAGGCAGGCCATAATACTGACACTGACTACACAGTACAGCCATATAAGATTCAACATTCAGACCATTAAAAGGGGGACTCCCCTGCTAGCCCAGCCCTTATCTCAATGTTAGGAAAACCAGATGGGGCTTTACTGCGTAGCAGGGCTGCAGTATTTGCACAGCGTACAACTTCCTAGTCACTGCGGATTAGTCTAACAATACAACTCACCACACACAATCCCTCCTTCTGCCACAAACCTCCACCCAAATCACTCTTTCTATGGCCTGTTATAGAGGCCTGAGGATGAATGAGGGGCTCTGTTAGCGCGTCTGAAGATAACACACTCAAACACACTCACTGCAACAGAAATGAGCGCCGATGATTGCTTGCCTCTGGTTGGCTGATTGGATAACTGACTGGGACTGGTTTTAAACCTGTCGAGCTGAGCTATGAAGTGAGAAAAAGAGAAAAATAGAGAGATAGAAAGGCCTGCTGCTCTGTGATTAAGAGGCTGGAGTCTTGAGAGTAGAGTTGAGAGAGAGACTGGCCATATGTGACTTGTTTCAGGAAACTAGGCGTCTGTCGCACGTCACTAATTCACAGGAGAGCCATTTGAACGTAAACTTTTTTTAAATCAAAATGTGTTTTTTGGCAGAAATACCTTCTGGAACATATGAACTTTCATGTGCCTTAATAATAAACTTGTATACCATCTGTAAATATGAATACAATTGTTAAATTACGAGCCTAGTTGGTTTAGCCACAGAAAAAGTCAACAACCTTCCCCGGGCCATGATTGGCTGAGATAATGAGTGGGCTTGACATGCCGAGAGATTAGTTCGGATTGGTCTGACATGTAGCACGCTTCTGTCTGTCATGACTGTCCAGTGAGGATTCGAATGGGTCAGATCAGCTTGGCGATGGATGACAATAACCAGACCTTCTCTCACCCACAGAAGAGGGGAGGAGAGAACTGGGCCTGTTTGACAGCTGACACCCTGTCATAAATTAAAGGAGAGGCTATCCAGAGAGATCTCCCTCCAAAATTCACCAAGGAATGTGCTTTGTCTACACAGACAGTCTTCCCACCGAAACTCTAACACGTCCTAAAAGCGAATACTGGAACAACATTTCTATGTGTATGATGTAAAGAATAATCATGTCATATGAGGTTGTTATTTGGGATGTCATTACAATGGTTATGAAGGAAATACTGTAACTTGAAAAGTATATACACTATATGTATGAAGTCTCCATCCTTAATGTTGTTTCTGAAAGATGAAAATGATGTAGGTAGTTTTGTTAATATACGAATGTGATTTTAGGTGCCATAAGAGAATCTATCTCCTATAAACTGTGAATAGTAAGTTGCCACACCCGAGTGAGGTCAGAGAGTGTGTCAACCTGATGGACCTGTCCCCTTTGGCCAGAGTGCATAAAAAGATTGTTGGAGAAATAAACATTAGAAAATGTGAAGCGGTAGCTAAACGTTCGAAATGATTGGAACTTTGAACCTCAACACGAGGTGAAGAAAATAAACCCAGCTCCCAGACCAAAGAGGCTTTGAACCTTGAATATCAACATGAGGAAGAGGTGAGAAGCTCAGCTTCCAGACAATCACTGGTAAGGCTGATTAGCCTTACATTGCGTCAAACAACAACATTGATGAATATGATTTGGTGAGCAAGTTTATTAGCAAGTGTATCGGCGATGTCGTACCCACAGCAACTATTAAAACATTCCCAAACCAGAAACCGTGGATTGATGGCAGCATTCGCGTGAACCTGAAAGCACAAACCACTGCTTTTAACCAGGGCAAGGTGACCGGAAACATGACTGAATACAAACAGTGTAGCTTTTTCCTCCGCAAGGCAATCAAACAAGCTAAGCGTCAGTATAGAGACAAAGTAGAGTCACAATTCAACGGCTCAGACACAAGAGGTATGTGGCTGGGTCTACAGTCATTCACGGATTACAAAAAGAAAACCAGCCCCGTCGCGGACCAGGATGTCCTGCTCCCAGACAGACTAAACAACTTATTTGCTCGCTTTGAGGACAATAGAGTGCCACTGACACGGCCCGCTACCAAAACCTGCGGACTCTCTTTCACTGCAGCCGCAGCAGGGCTGCAGGCACAGGCAGCATCCCCAGCCGCGTCCTCAGAGCATGCGCAGACCAGCTGGCTGGTGTGTTTACGGACATATTCAATCAATCCTTATCCCAATCTGCTGTTCCCACATGATTCAAGAGGGCCACCATTGTTCCTGTTCCCAAGAAAGCTAAGGTAACTGAGCTAAACGACTATCGCCCCGTAGCACTCACTTTCGTCATCATGAAGTGCTTTGAGAGACTAGTCAAGGACCATATCACCTCCACCCTACCTGACACCCTAGCCCCACTCCAATTTGCTTACCACCCCAATAGGTCCACAGAATACGCAATCGCATCCACACTGCACACTGCCCTAACCCATCTAGACAAGGGGAATACCTATGTGAGAATGCTGTTCATCGACTACAGCTCAGCATTTAACACCATAGTACCTCCAAACTCGTCATCAAGCTTGAGACCCTGGGTCTCGACCCCGCCCTGTGCAACTGGGTACTGGACTTCCTGACTGTTGACATCCAGTGGAAGCAATAGGAACTGCAAGAAGGTCCCTTAGAAATCTGGATTCCCAATGAAAGCCCATTGAAAAAAGAGCGACCCCAAAAAAAGAAATCTGAATGGTTTTTTCTCAGGGTTTCGCCTGCTGAATAAGTCCTGTTATACTTACAGACATGATTCAAACGGTTTTAGAATCTTCAGAGTGTTTTCTATCCAAATCTACTAATAATGCATATCCTATCTTCTGGGGATGAGTAGCAGGCAGTTGAATTTGGGCATGCATTTCATCCGGACGTGAAAATACTGCATTTTTTATGGATGTGATAGGTAAAGAACTTTATTTCAGGAGATGGTAACTTTTTAAACAACCGCTCTCATGGTGCCCCAAATTCCCAATGAGTTCATTGATATAGGATTAATTTAATCTGGTAACAATTAAACATAGTTAGTTGATTCAATACATAACAGTCATCAGTTTAATGGAAGTAAAGTCACGACATGTCTATAATATCGTCGGTACGTACATGTAATCCTGTCACGCCCTGGTCTTAGTATTTTGTGTTTTCTTTATTATTTTGGTCAGGCCAGGGTGTGACATGGGTTTATAATGTGGTGTGTTTTGTCTTGGGGTTTATTGTAGGTATTGGGATTGTACTATAGTGGGGTTTTCTAGGAAAGTCTATGGTTGCCTGGAGTGGTTCTCAATCAGAGGCAGGTGTTTATCGTTGTCTCTGATTGGGAACTATATTTAGGCAGCCATATTCTTTCCTAGAAAACCCCACTATAGTACAATCCCAATGAAATTAGTGTTTCGTGGGTGATTGTTCCTGTCTCTGTGTTTGTTTTCACCAGATAGGCTGTATAGGTTTTCTCACGTTTATTGTTTTGTTAGTTTGCTCATGTGTAGAGTCTTTATTAAAGAACCATGAATAGAAACCACGCTGCATTTTGGTCCGCCTCTCCTTCACCGCAAGAAAACCCTAACAGAATCACCCACCACAACAGGACCAAGCGGCGTGGTGACAGGCAGCGGCAGCAGAAGCAGCGAAATCTGGATTTCTGGACATGGGAGGAGATATTGGACGGAAAAGGACCCTGGGCACAGCCTGGAGAATATCGCCGCCCCAAAGAAGAGCTGGAGGCGGCGAAAGCGGAGAGGCGCTGGTATGAGGAGGCAGCACGGCGACGCGGATGGAAGCCCGAGAGTCAGCCCCAAACATTTCTTGGGGGGGTGGGGCTCACAGGGAGTATGGCTACACCAGGTAAGAGACCTGCGCAAACTTCCTGTGCTTACCGGGGGGCTAGAGAGACCGGGCATGCACCGTGTTATGCTGTGGTGCGCACAGTGTCTCCAGTGCGGGTGCATAGCCCGGTGCGGTACATACCAGCTCCGCGTATCGGCCGGGCTAGAGTAAGCATCGAGCCAAGTGTCATGAAGCCAGCTCTACGCATCTGGTCTCCAGTGCGTCTCCTTGGGCCGGCTTACATGGCACCAGCCTTGCGCTCGGTGTCTCCGGTTCGCCTGCATAGCCCAGTGCGGGCTATTCCACCTCGCCGCACTGGCAGGGCGACCGGGAGTATTCAACCAGGTAAGGTTGGTCAGGCTCGGTGCTCAAGAGCTCCAGTGCGCCTGCACGGTCCGGTCTATCCAGTACCACCTCCACGCATCAGCCCTCCGGTGGCAGCTCCCCGCACCAGGCTTCCTGTGCGTGTTCTCGGCCCAGTACCACCAGTGCCAGCACCACGCATCAGGCCTACAGTGCGCCTCGCCTGTCCAGCGCTGCCAGAGCCTTTCTCGTCTCCAGCGCTGCCAGAGCCTTCCTCCTCTGCAGCGCTGCCGGAGTCTCCCGCCTGTTTAGCGCTGCCAGAGCCTTCCGCCTCTACAGCGCTGCCGGAGTCTCCCGCCTGTTTAGCGCTGCCAGAGCTTTCCTCCTCTCCAGCGCTGCCGGAATCTCCCGCCTGTTTTAGCGCTGCCAGGGCCTTCCTCATCTACAACGCTGCTGGAGTCTCCTGCCTGTTCAGCGCAGCCAGAGCTGCCAGTCTGTAAGGAGCAGCCAGAGCTGCCAGTCTGCATGGAGCAGCCAGAGCTGTCAGTCTGCATGGAGCAGCCAGAGCTGCCAGTCTGCAAGGAGCTGCCAGTCTGGAAGGACCTGCCAGTCTGCATGGAGCAGCCAGAGCTGCCAGTCTGCATGGAGCAGCCAGAGCTGTCAGTCTGCATGGAGCAGACAGAGATGTCAGTCTGCATGGAGCAGCCAGAGCTGTCAGTCTGCATGGAGCAGCCAGAGCTGCCAGTCTGCATGGAGCAGCCAGAGCTGCCAGTCTGCAAGGAGCTGCCAGTCTGCATGGAGCAGCCAGAGCTGCCAGTCTGCATGGAGCAGCCAGAGCTGTCAGTCTGCATGGAGCAGCCAGAGATGTCAGTCTGCATGGAGCAGCCAGAGCTGTCAGTCTGCATGGAGCAGCCAGAGCTGCCAGTCTGCATGGAGCAGCCAGAGCTGCCAGTCTGCATGGAGCAGCAAGAGCCGCCAGTCAGCATGGAGCAGCCAGAGCAGCTAGAGCCGCCAGTCAGCCAGCATCCGCCAGAGCCGCCAGTCAGCCAGCATCCGCCAGTCAGCCAGGATCCGCCAGTCAGCCATGATCTTCCAGACCCGCCAGTCAGCCAGGATCCGCCAGTAGGCCAGGATCTTCCAGATCCGCCAGTCAGCCAGGATCCGCCAGTCAGCCAGGATCCGCCAGTCAGCCAGGATATGCCGGAACCGGCAGTCAGCCAGGATCTGCCAGAACCACCAGCCAGCCAGGATCTGCCAGAGCCAACTACCTGCCTGAGCTTCCTCTCAGTGCCGAGCTTCCTCTCAGTGCCGAGCTACCCCTCAGTCCCGAGCTACCCCTCAGTCCCGAGCTACCCCTCAGTCCCGAGCTACCCCTCAGTCCCGAGCTACCCCTCAGTCCCGAGCTGCCCCTCAGTCCAGTGGGGCCCTTGGTGAGGGCTACTAGGCCAAGGTCGGCGGCGAGGGTCGCCAATCAAAGGACGCAATGCAAGGGGACTAAGACTTTGTTGGAGTGGGGTCCACGTCCCGCGCCGGAGCCGCCACCGTGGACAGACGCCCACCTGGACCCTCCCCTATGGGTTTAGGTGTGCGGCCGTGAGTCCGCACCTTGGGGGGGAGGGGTTCTGTCACGCCCTGGTCTTAGTATTTTGTGTTTTCTTTATTATTTTGGTCAGGCCAGGGTGTGACATGGGTTTATAATGTGGTGTGTTTTGTCTTGAGGTTTATTGTAGGTATTGGGATTGTACTATAGTGGGGTTTTCTAGGAAAGTCTGTGGTTGCCTGAAGTGGTTCTCAATCAGAGGCAGGTGTTTATCGTTGTCTCTGATTGGGAACCATATTTAGGCAGCCATATTCTTTGAGTGTTTCGTGTGGTGATTGTTCCTGTCCCTGTGTTTGTTATCACCAGATAGGCTGTATAGGTTTTCTCACGTTTATTGTTTTGTTCGTTTGTTCATGTGTAGAGTCTTTATTAAAGAACCATGAATAGAAACCACGCTGCATTTTGGTCCGCCTCTCCTTCACCGCAAGAAAACCGTACCAAATCCTTTCTAACGCATTTTTTTTAAAAAGATGTCACTTAGTGAACTGCATAAGTGTTGCTCTCCACTTTCTGGAGGACCGAGTTTTGAAATCAGTGGAATTAGAGTGTGATAGCTAAGGAGACAGAGAAAATTCTGTCGTTTGATTGCAAATATGCAGACAGAGTCGAAAAGGTCACACACAGAAGGCTGTTGCATAAAACACCTGTCTCTGGATTATATCTTCAAACAAAGGGCAGCCATGGCATCTGTGACAGAGATAAGTGTCCATCCATGTAAGAGAGTCTAGCTAGCTACATTTTCAGATATTACACATTTCAAATTTTGTCAGAAAGTTGATTTAATTCATTGTTGTTCATTGTTTAGCTAGCTAGCTACATGTCTTAACAAAAGACTCCACTATGCAAATTACTATTTAAATAGAATGTTTATGATGTCACAGTGACAACTTTCGATAGACGTAGCTGCTAAATTTGCTCTGACTATCTACTCCGATTTCAGAGCACTTTCGTCTGAGTGTGCCAGAGTGCAGAATAACTGACTAATTTACTAACACTCAACACCTGTTGAATATGGCCGGTGTCAGTAAATGTTGGCAAAAAAGCATACCTAAAATGTTGCTAGCAACACAGTTTCAGTCACCAACGCTCTGGATAACATAAAACCAGCCTAACCAGCTCTGCTAGCGCGAGTAAAATGGTCAGAAGTTAACTGTAGCTAGCAAGCTAGCCAACATTAGCCAGTTAGCTTGAGTGCTTGACTGCCGTTGTTAGGTCCGAATGCTCGGATGAACCCTACTTTTCGGCCAGAATGTCCAGTGTGCACTCTGAAGCTTTACGAACGGCCAATCTGGCAACGCTCTGAGTTTACAAACGCCCAGAGCACACTCTGTCACTCCAGAAAAAAATTAAGAACACACCCATAGTATAAACCAGCCTTCAGTCTAGAAATATTTGGTTGTTGAGTACATAGCCTCACATGTGAATCCTTAAAGAGATGGGAGGGGCTAAAACTTAAAAGGGTGTGAACGATTCTGAATGGGTGCAGACAAAGAGCTCTCCAGTAAGAACCAAAACATTCAAGGGCCTTTTTTATCAAAAGTGGGGTTACAAGTTGATCAACTTTCAAAACAGAATTACTTACCCATTGTTCCACAACTGTAGTGTATGATATACCATTTTCTAGCTCTGAGTCTCTACTTTTATCCAACGTAAAAAATACAGTCTTCAGATTTTGCTACATAAGACCGAATCGAGCCTGTCTGTCACATTTAACCATAACAACCTGACAGAATTCAACAGTCTGAATGACACAGAGTACAGACAGGGGAGGTGGGAGGGGGCAAGTCAAGCTACTACAAAACAGATGGGGGGAAAAAACAGTTTAATGACAATGGCCAAACGTCCTCTGACATGAATGGCAATGAGTGATAGGAGAAAAAGAGAAGAAGAGTTAACCCAAATATATAGAGGCAATTAGACATGCCAGTGTTTTATGACTGGTCTATTGGTGTTTCAAGGTGGTTTGGGTGAAGGAGGGTGAGACAGAGGTCATTTATAGGGTAGAATGAGGGTGCAGAGAAGCACTGAGTGAATTCCTTAAATTCCTGTAAAATGCCCATCAAATCACTTTGAAGAAAAAAACACAATCACGTTAAAAAAAACACACCCATTATGAAAAACTTCACAATGTTTGCAAAACGTAATTTACTCATTAATTTACGTCATTAATGTAAATGTTAATGTGTCATCATCAAGTTGGATGGATAAAAGGATGGATAAATGTTGCGATTTAGTGGTAAGTAGTGAGTGACAGGTATTCTGTTAAACTCCTTCAATATACAGTTCATTTGGAAAGTGTTCAGACACCTTGACTATTTCACATTTTGTTACGTTACAGCCTTATTCTAAAAGTGATGAAATGTTTTTTTCCCCCTCATCAATCTACACCCCTGTCGTGACGTTGTATTAGTTAATGTGACGACTGTTGCTCATCGAATGATTAAAGGTTTCTAATTGCGTGATTAACCGAATCAAGCAATTATTAACTCATTAACATGGGGCACCATGGGAAAATTAGTTTTATTGAGTTTCTATTTCCCAAATTAACTCAAAGAATATCAGAATATCGATTTTACAACAGCCGCTAATTAGTCAGTTACCTCTAAAGTCTCGTTCTGAACGTCGCATAATCTGGGAATCTGCAAGGACCCGGGTCTCACTAATGAGTTCGTACCACACCAATCTTAGTTGAGTATTTATTTACTAGAAAGCTAAAATGATGATAAAAGATATACATACACAAAACCAGATTATAGACTATTGATTAGAACTTAGTATAACGGGCCAACACACTATGGCGCATGTTACCCAAAATGGGGATTTAAAAGAGAGAGAAAAAGTGAAGGAACACGAGAGAAATATACATTTGGGTGAATTTGTCAGCTATGCTTATTCTAACCCTAGCCTTGCCCCAAACTGCCGCTCTTATGGGTCAGAATATAACGATGTAATGTCGTGGGGAAGGTCTCCGTGGGTTCTCCGCGTGGACTGTTCAGGCTGCTCAATGACGCACTTCTCCGGCGCACCTCTCTGGTCGTCCTCATGATGTCAGTGTCCTTTTGGCTTAGGAGTCTGTTCCCTCGCCCTTGCTCTGGAAGGGCTCTTCTGAGGACAGGCAGCTCTGTAGCTCAGAGCTCACAGCGTAGGAATGAAACAGTGTAGATACCACGATTCGATGGGGGGTGGAAGCTAGGTGGTTCGACTTGAATTGACCCGCTTAGACACAGCTACTCATCCGTAACTTGGGTAGAAAAATATTTTTTTGTCTTCAAACTTGTGTTTCGTTTTGGGTTCGTTGAATTTTTAGACCTCGGCTGCAGCTTGGGTCACTTAGTCTGATCTGTTAATTCTTCACTCACAGGTTTTATGCCCTCGGATCAGAAGTGGGCGTAAGCGCCTTTAGGGCATTCTCTGGGCGTACCAAGTTAAAGGCAAGGTCTAGATTTTACTCAAATCCAATTTTAGACAACTAACTTCACATTTCATCTTTACCAAAACATTATCTTTGATTTGTACATTTTCTATACAACGTACAATGTATAAACATCAAACATATACTAGGAAAACTCTTAACGTTACAATGTTTTCGTAATAACGTCATCTATTAACCTTTAATAACAAAACAGAAATGACATACACTTTCATATTCCATCTATCATCATCACCACCATTGTGGCTGACGGAAACCATTGTTCCAAAGTCCCTTTATTTCATGTTTATTGTTCTGAGGTTGGTTCTCCATATTGAGGGGACACAGGAATGTTGTGTGGCCTAAGATTTACCAGGGGCGTGAGGGGTCATAAAACCCCCACATCTTCAGACCCCTAGATAATCTGTAGGGTTGTGGTCTCCTGTAACCTGACTTGATCAGGACAGTCATGACACCCCATAATGACAAAGCAAAAACTGAAAAATCGCATTTAGATAAGTTTTCAGACCCTCTACTCATTACTTTGTTGAAGTACCTTTGGTAGTGATTACAGCCTCGAGGCATCTTGGGTATGACGCTACAGACTTGGCACACCTGTATTTGGGGAGTTTCTCCCATTCTTCTCTGTAGATCCACTCAAGCTCTGTCAGGTTGGATGGGTAGCGTCGCTGCACAGCTATTTTCAGGGCTCTCCAGAGATGTTCGATCGGGTTCAAGTCTGGGCTCTGGCTGGGCCACTCAAGGACATTCAGAGACTTGTCCTGAAGCCACTCCTGCATTGTCTTGGCTGTTTGCTTAGGGTCATTGTCCTGTTGGAAGGTGAACCTTCGCCCCAGTCTGAGGTCCTGAGCGCTCTGGAGCAGGTCATCAAGGATCTATCTATACTTTGCTCTGTTCATCTTTCACTTAATTCTGACTATCCCCACAGCATGATGCCGCCATCACCATGCTTCACCGTATGCCAGGTTTCCACCAGATGTGATGCTTGGCATTCAGGCCAAAGAGTTCAATCTTGTTTCTCATGGTCGGAGAGTCCTTCAGGTTGCCTTTTGGTAAACAACAAGTGGGTTGTCATGTGCCTTTTACTGAGGAGTGGCTTCCGTCTGGCCACTCTATCATAAAGGCCTGATTGGTGGAGTGCTGCAGAGATGTTTGTCCTTCTGGAAGGTTCTCCAATCTCCACAGAGGAACTCTGGAGCTCTGTCTGAGTGACTATTGTTTTGGTAACCTTCCCCAGATCTGTGCCTCGACGCAATCCAGTCTCGGAGCCCTGCGGACAATTCCTTCAACCTCATGGCTTGGTTTTTGCTCTGACATGCACTGTCAACTGTGGGACCTTATATAGACAGGGGTGTGCCTTTCCAAATCATGTCCAATCAATTGAAATTACCACAGGTGGACCCCAATCAAATTGTAGAAACATCTCAAGGATGAACAATGGAAACAGGATGCACCTGAGCTCAATTTCGAGTCTCATGGCAAAGGGTCTGAATACTTATGTAAATAACGTACTTATGTAAATAACGTACTTATGTTTTTGATTTTGAATACATTTGCTAAAATTTCACTTTGTCATTATGGGGTATTGTGTGTAGATTGATGAGGGAAGAAAATAATTGAATCAATTTTAGAATAAGGCTGTAAAGTAAGAAAATGTGGTCAAGGGGTTTGATTTTTTTTTAATGCGCTGTATTTCCAGGGGGTTTCAACCAATTAAAAAGGATTGTTGTTCTTTGCACATTTTTTTTTACAAGTTGTCAATATTCCCTAATTATTGATGTGACAATAGCACAAAATGGCAACCTACTGCAGAAAATAAATTAAATTCACACACTGTTCTTAATTTCACTGACGTACAGATCACCTGGCTGAAGAGAACTGTGACTGCAATGTCATCAGCAAAGAGCCCTCTCGCCCTCCATTAATCACCAGCCAGGGAGGGTTGACTGTGGCCTGTGTTCAATGTAAACACGCATGGGCATTCAGAGCCTCCAAAACCATTCTGCCTAATAGGGTAGTTTTGGAGGGTTGTGGAAGGTGGGGGAGTAAGGGAGGTTTATAGAAGGGGAGAGGTGCCAAAGGGGGTAGGTTGGGTTTGGAGGGGAGTGGTAAAGGGGGAGTGTTTTTAGAGATGGAGGTAACGAGGCAGCAGCAGGAATGTTTAATTAACTGTTAGAAGGGGCTCTGGGTGCTCCTACTCTAAATGACCTTACTGCTGAATGGAAGGATTAACTAGCACCACGGCCAGGCCTGTGGCTAAAGCATGCTCATTACTGCAGAAATGAGAGAAGGAGAGAGAGAAAGAAGGAGAGAGGGAGGGGGGATAGACAATGGAAAGAGAGAGGGATGACTGCATTTTTTTATGAAGATGGAGAGGGAGAGGGAGAGTGGGAGGATGATTGGAGGACAGCTAGAGAAAGAGGGAGAAGGAGAAAGGATGGACACCTAGATGATCATGAGGAATGAGAGAGAGAGAGAGAGAGAGAGAGAGATGGGAGCTGGCAGGGCTTGAACCGAAAGATTACAGATACTCAATGAAAGCAGGACACACATTCCATAGGGGCTCACACACTCCACCCAGTGCCCTGGCCATGTCCGCATTACAGCCATGGCCAAGCTGACTGTGATCAGTGTCAACAGCCAAGACAGAGGATTCACAGAGGATTCACAGGGGGCAGTTTGCTCAACCTGCTGGCTGGGCTTGTTGACCTTGTTGATTCACGGAGAAAATACACACAACCACTTCCTGGGAGGACACAAATATAAATATGCATCCCTCCTCTATACAGTGTATACCCAGCTAACAATTCTTGGGAGAGAATTGGTTGTTCTGTGTATGAACATGGTTGTTCTGTGTATGATATTAATATTCTAGACACATTTAATTTGAATGTTTTTTTTTTTTAATAATATTGATTAATTATGAAATGATAAAAAACATTAATAACATTCCACATATGAAGCCATTAGAGGGAGATTTGGTCATTTGATTGCAGGAAAGAGCTGCGAGAATGGTATCTTGGAAATAGTCCTTGCACATCACTGGAACACTCCAATTAAAACGTTAGGTAATGACCTAATGAGACTCTCAATGGAACGTTCTCTAAAGTTCTTGGAACGTTTGTTGTTAGCTGGTTAGGTACAGAAAAGTTTCATGCAAATATCAATACACCAATATTTGCTCCCCCTGTCAGATGTACCGTTGAAGTCGGAAGTTTATATACACCTTAGCCAAATACATTTAAACTTTCACAATTCCTGACATTTAATCCTAGTAAAAATTCCCTGTCTTTGGTCAGTTAGGATCAACACTTTATTTTAAGAATGTGAAATGTCAGAATAATAGTAGAGAGAATGATTTATTTCAGCTTTTGTTTCTTTCATCACATTCCCAGTGGGTCAGAAGTTTACATACACTCAACTAGCATTTGGTAGCATTGCCTTTAAATTGTTTAACTTGGGTCAAATATTTCAGGTAGCCTTCCAACAAGCTTCCCACAATAAGTTGGATGAATTTTGGCCTATTCCTGACAGAGCTGGTGTAACTGAGTCAGGTTTGTAGGCCTCCTTACTCACACACACTTTTTCAGTTCTGCCCAAATATTTTCTATGGGATTGAGGTCAGGGATTTGCGATGACCAAGCTTCAACTTCCTGACTGATGTCTTGAGATGTTGATTCAATATATCCACATAATTTTCTTTGCTCATGATGCCATCTATTTTGTGAAGTGCACCAGTCCCTCCTGCAGCAATGCACCCCCACAACATGGTGCTGCCACCCCCGTGCTTCACGGTTGGGATGGTGTTCTTCGGGCTTGCAAGCCGCCCCCTTTATCCTCCAAACATAACGATAGTCATTATGGCCAAACAGTTATATTTTTGTTTCATCAGACCAGAGGACAATTCTCCAATAAGTACGATCTTTGTTCCCATGTGCAGTTGTAAACTGTAGTCTGGCTTTTTTATGGCGGTTTTGGAGCAGTGGCTTCTTCCTTGCTGAGATGTCTTGCAGGTCATGTCGTTTCACTCTAGACATGGATACTTTTCTACATGTTTCCTCCATCATCTTCACAAGGTCCTTTGCTGTTGTTCTGGGATTGATTCGCACTTCTCGCACCAAAGTACCTTAATCTCTAGGAGACCGAACGCATCTCCTAGATGGCATGACAGCTCCATGGTCCCATGGTGTTTATACTTGCGTACTATTGTTTGTACAGTTGAAAGTGGTACCTTCAGGCGTTTGGAAATTGCTCCCAAGGATGAACCAGACTTGGAGGTCGACAATTTTTTTTCTGAGGTCTTGGCTAATTTCTTTTCATTTTCCCAATACATTCACAGGTACACCTCCAATTGACTCAAATTATGTCAATTAGCCTATCAGAAGCTTCTAAAGCCATGACATAATTTTCTGGAATTTTCCAAGCTGTTTAAAGGCACAGTCAACTTAGTGTATGTTAACTTCTGACCCACTGGAATTGTGATACAGTGAATTATAAGTGCAATAATCTGTCTGTAAACTATTGCTGGAAAAAATACTTGTGTCATGCACAAAGTAGATGCCCTAACCGACTTTCCAAAACTGTATTTTGTTCACAAGAAATTTGTGGAGTGATTGTAAAATGAGTTTTAATGACTCCAACCTAAGTGTTTGTAAACTTGCGACTTCAACTGTACATCCAGAGGTATATGCCAACCTATAAACGGCCCTTATCTACAGTACCAGTCAAAAGTTTGGACACACCTCATTCTAGGGTTTTTCTTTGTTTTTACTATTTTACAAAAGTGAAGATAAAAAAACTACGAAATAACACATATGGAATCATGTAGTAACCAAAAAAGTGTAGTAGTGCCTTGATGACAGCTTTGCACACTCTTGCCATTCTTTCAACAAGCTTCATGAGGTAGTCACCTGGAATGCATTTCAATTAACAGGTGTGCCTTGTTAAAAGTTAATTTGTGGAATTCCTTTCTTTCTTAACGTCTCTGGGATATCTGGGATGCTAGCCAAAAGCCAGTGAAAATGCAGAGCGCCAAATTCAAATAAATTACTATAAAATCAAACTTTCATGAAATCACACATGTAAGATAGCGAATTAAAGCTACACTTGTTGGGAATCCAGCCAACATGTCAGATTTCAAAAAGGCTTTTCGGCGAAAGAAAACTATGCTATTATCTGAGGATAGCACCTCCGTAAACAAAAAGAGAAAAGCATATTTCAACCCTGCAGGTGCAACACAAAACGCAGAAATAAAAATGTAATTCCTACCTTACCTTTGACGAGCTTCTTTTGTTGGCACTCCAATATGTCCCATGAACATCACAAATGGTCCTTTTGTTCGATTAATTCCATCGATATATATCCAAAATGTCCATTTATTTGGCATGTTTGAACCAGAAAAACACCGGTTCCAACTTGCGCAACGTGACTACAAAATATCTCAAAAGTTACCTGTAAACTTTGCCAAAACATTTCAAACTACTTTTTTAACACAACTAGCAATTTTTTTAATGTAAATAATCGATAAAATTGAAGACGGGATGATCTGTGTTCAATACGGGAGGAAAACAAACTATAGCTAGCTTTCTGGTCACACGCCTCTATCTAACAGTACACTTGAAGTTACCCTCGTTCAAGATGGTCGTACTTCTTCATTACACAAAGGAAAAACCTCAACCAATTTCTAAAGACTGTTGACATCCAGTGGAAGCGGTAGGAACTGCAAGAATGTCCCTTAGAAATCTGGATTCCCAATGAAAAACAATTGAAAAGAGAGTGACCTCAAAAAAAGAAAATCTGAATGGTTTGTTCTCAGGGTTTGTGACAAGGTAGGGGTGGTATACAGAAGATAGCCCTATTTGGTAAAAGACCAAGTCTTTGGCAAGAACTGCTGAAATAAGCAAAGGCAAACGACAGTCTCATCATTACTTTAAGACATGGAGGTCAGTCAATCCGGAAAATGTCAATAACTTCAAATGTTTCTTCAAGAGCAGTCGCAAAAACCATCAAGAGCTATGATGAAACTGGCTCTCATGAGGACCGCCACAGGACAGGAAGACCCAGAGTTACCTCTGCTGCAGAGGATAAGTTCATTAGAGTTACCAGCCTCAGAAATTTCAGCACAAATAAATTATTCACTGAGTTCCAGGAACAGAAACATCTAAACATCAACTGTTTAGAGGAGAATGCATAATTCGGACTTTCATGGTCAAATTAGTGCAAAGAATCCACTACTAAAGGACACCAATAAGAAAAAGAGACTTGCTTGCTTGAGACTTGCTTGGGTCAAATGTTACTTGTTTCAGGAAACTAGTCTTATGTCGCCTTAATAACAAACTTGTAAGCCATCTGTAAATACGAATAAAATTGGTAAATTACGAGCATAGTTGCTGAAAAACCTCTTGAGGCGAGGCGTTCCCCTCAGGGAACTCCACCCCCCTGTTCAGCTGAAACGGTGACGCAGGGAATGCAAAAATATTCTTTAGAAATATTTAACCTCCACACATTAACAAGTCCAATACCTCAAATGAAAGATAAACACCTTGTTCATCTACGCAGCGTGTCAGATTTTTCAAATGTTTTACAGCGAAAACACAACATATATTTATGTTAGACCACCACCAAACCAAAGAAAAAACGTAGCCATTTTTTCCAGCAAAAGATGAAATCACAAAAGCAGGATTAAAAATAAAATCAATCACTAACCTCTTGAAAATCTTCATCAGATGACAGTCATATGACATGTTACACAGTACATTTATGTTTTGTTCGATAATATGCATTTTATATCCATAAATCTCGGTTTACATTGACGCCATGTTCAGAAATTCCTCCAAAATATCCGGAGGAATTGTAGAAAGCTACGCCAGATAACAGAAATACTCATCATAAACTTTGACTAAAGATACATGTTCTACATGTAATTAAAGATACACTGGTTCTTAATGCAACCTCTGTCACATTTTTTTTTTACGTTACGGAAAAAGCTTAACATTGCAATAATCTGAGACGGCGCTCAGACGTAACAATATTTCTCCGCCATGTTGGAGTCAACAGAAATACAAAATTACAACATAAATATTCCCTTACCTTTGATGATCTTTCATCAGAATGTAGTGCAAGGAGTCCTAGTTCCACAATAAATAGTTTTGATCCATAATGTGCAATACTACTGTCCAAGTAGCAGCATTTGCTATCACTTTCAGCTCACATGCCCAAAAACTGACTTCTGGTCCAGGATAACTTGCAGGAAAACTTCCAAAAGACATATTACAGGTCGAAAAAACTGGTCGAACTAAGTGCAGAATCAATCTTCAGGATGTTATAATCATATATATCCAATAACATTCCAACCGGATCATTTGTTTTCATCTGGGGCTGATTGGAACAGCCGTAGCACTCAAAGAGAAATGCGCCACAACAAAATGGCATTCTCTTGCGACACCGACTATTTTCCCTCCCATTAGGTCAAAGTTCACAGCAAGTGCTCCATTGCACTTTCTATTGAATGAGGACATCTAGTGGAAGACGTAGGAAGTGTTTACAGATCCATAACTTGTTGGGAAGGGAGGGGGCGATGACGTCAAAGTTGCCCCAACTTTCAGGATTTCAAAACTTGTTTGGAAGATTGCCTGCCCTGTGAGTTCTGTTATACTCACAGACATAATTCAAACGGTTTTAGAAACTTCAGAGTGTTTTCTATCCAATATTAATAATAATATGCATATATTAGCAATTTAGGACAGATTTTGATGCAGTTCACTATGGGCACGCAATTCATCCAAAGTGAAAATACTGCCCCCTATCTCCAACAGTTAAGACACAGAAAAAGTAAGCAACCTTCCCACTAGTCATGATTGGCTGAGATAATGAATGGGCTGAACATGCTGAGAGAGGAGTTCAGATTTGTCTGCCATATAGAGTGCTTCTGTCTATTTGAGCTGGTCAGTCTGTGTTGGTAAACCTGTCGAACGCGGATTTTTAAAAATGTATCATGTAGTGAAGCTGCATACATGTTGATCTCCACTTTCTGGAATATTAAGTTTTGAAATCAGTGGAATTAGAGTATGATAAGTAAAGATATGGAGAAAACACCTGTCTCTGGATTACATCTTCAAACTAAGGGCAACCATGGCATGGCATCCATGACAGGGAGACGTCTCCATCATGCATGATGATGTATATGGTTAAGATAGTCTAGCTAGCTACATTTTCAGATTTTACAACTTTCTAATTCTGACAAAGTTGTTTAATTTCAAGCTAAAGTGTACTGTTTAGCTAGCTAGCTAATGTTAGCTGGATGACTCCCTAACTAACATTACATGTATGATGTTATTATTCATATCCCAGAGCCGTTTACTTGGCTAGAAAGAGCCTAATGTTAACTAGCTGGCTGGCTCGCTGGCTAATGTTACGTGTAGGATGTTACTATTCATATCTCAGAGCCACTTGCTTTGCTAATTAGAGCCTAATGTTAGCTAGCTAACATCAAAACTGGTTGGTTAGCTACCACTACAAGTAGATTCATGCAAGGCATAGTAACATAATGATTTGACACTATGTTCATTGTTGTTTACCCAGCTAACTTTAACTGGCTGACTCGCAAGCTAAAGTTATGTGATGTGTATGTTCTTACACATTGTTTACCAAGCTAAGTTCATTGTTTACAGGCTGAGTATGCCAGAGAGCAGAATAACTGATGAATTTAAGAACGCACAACACCCGTTGAATATGGCCGGTGTCAGTAAACGTTGGCAAAAAAAGCTAAATTCAATTGTTGCCAGCATCGCTGGTTAGGCTGTTTTCAGAAGTTATACAGAGGGTAAACAAATCATCGGCCAGAGCATCAAGAGTGTGCTCTTAATGCTCCATTAGCGAAACGAGATTGGTGGGGCTAAAGTTTAAGAGGGTGTGAACGTGCTGAATAGGTGTAGACATAGAAGAGCTCTTCACAAGGTACCAAAACATTCAAAGGCTATTTTCTCAGAAGTGAGTTTACAAGTTTATCAACTTTCAAAGCAAAATTACTTTCCAATTGTTCCTAAAAAATGCAGTGTATGATATACCATTTTGTAGCTCAGAGTCTCTCCTTTTATACAATGTACAAAACATTGAGCCGGTTGGTCACAAATGAATGCTTCACAGAGTTCACAAGTAACAGACACATCACAATATCAACTTTTCAGAGGAGACTGGCCTTCATGGTCGAATTGCTGCAAAGAAACCACGACTAAAGGACACCAATAAGAAGAGACTTGCTTGGGCCAAGAAACACGAGCATTGGAAATTAGACCGGTGGAAATCTGTTCTTCGGTCTGATAAATCCAAATTTGAGATTATTGGTTCCGACAGCTGTGTCTTTGTGAGACGCAGAGTAGGTGAACGGATGATCTCTGCATGTGCGGTTCCCTGTGATGGTGTGGGGGTGCTTTGCTGGTGACACTGTCAGGGATTTATTTAGAATTCAAGGCACACTTAACCATCATGGCGACCACAGCATTCAGCAGCGATACGCCATCCCATCTAGTTTGTGCTTCGTGGTACTATAATTTGTTTTTCAACAGAACAATGACCCAACACACCTCCAGGCTGTGTCAATGACCAAGAAGAACAGTGATGGAGTGCTGCATCAGATGACCTGGCCTCCACAATCACCCGACCTTAACCCAAATGAGATGGTTTGGGATGAGTTGGACCACAGAGTGGAGGAAAAGCAGCCAACAAGTGATCAGTATATGTGGGAACTCCTTCAAGACTGTTGGAAAAGCATTCCAGCTGAAGCTGGTTGACAGAATGACAAGAGTGTGCAAAGTTGTCATCAAGGCAAGCAGGCTACTTTGAACAATCTAAAATATAAAATGTGTTTAACACGTTTTTGGTTACTACATGATTCCATATGTATTATTTCATAGTTTTAATGTCTTCACTATTATTCTACAATGTAGAAAATAGTAAAAATAAAGAACACTCTTGAATGAGTAGGTGTGTCCAAACGTTTGATGCGTCCTGTATGTTGACCTTCCTCCACCATGGGCATCACATGACTGACGATTACAAGGTGTTCTCTGTGTGAACTGCATGGCCACACAACAGGGTCAACACTGTGCAGGACGTATATTGCCAGTGAACTTGTGTCAGTCTGTTTGGCGACGAGGGCAGAGATTCTGGTCTGATTCAACTTCACCCACTCTTCCTTCTCTGGTGTTCTTCCACAGAACATAAATGCAGTGAAGAAACTCCAGCTGATGTAAAAACCCAGAAAGAACACATGAAGTGTGTTTTACAAGACCAAAATAAGAGAGTGATTATTCTATTAACCTGTTTAACACAGGTACAAGTTTCATATCTAGAATTATTCCACACTTGACTGCATCCCCACGGGAACACATCCCTGTGTGCATGCATGTGTGTACGTGAATGGGTGCATGTGTGTGCGCTTGCGTGTGTGTACTTGTGGATAACTCTGTGCATGCCCTCTCACAAGTGTGTGTATGCGCTGGCGAGACGCTGTTTGGGATTTAGCTCCAAATTAGTGGAGTGCTGGTGCATTAATGAGTAACATGCATCCCTCATCTCCAACAATACCCACTCTCCCCACCCTCCCACCCATGTAAAAACACCCTCTCTCTCTCTCTCTCTCTCTCTCTCTCTCTCTCTCTCTCTCTCTCTCTCTCTCTCTCTCTCTCTCTCTCTCTCTCTCTCTCTCTCTCTCTCTCTCTCTCTCTCTCTCTCTCTCTCTCTCTCTCTCTCTCTCTCTCTCTCTCTCTCTCTCTCTCTCTCTCTCTCTCTCTCTCTCTCTCTCTCTCTCTCTCTCTCTCTCTCTCTCTCTCTCTCTCTCTCTCTCTCTCTCTCTCTCTCTCTCTCTCTCTCTCTCTCTCTCTCTCTCTCTCTCTCTCTCTCTCTCTCTGTGAGAGTGTGAGACAATGCGGCAGGATTGTGTCTTTGTGCTTCTGATGTCATGCCGAGCCACAATATGGCCCCGTCAGGGAACAATGAGGACACACAATGGCCATTACCCATGGGGCTGAGCAGTAGGGCCTCGGGGACAGGGCCTGGGTGGACAGTTTACAGACTGCTGGGTGTCTTGGGCCACATTGGGAGAGGAGAAGAGAGATATGGAGGGAGGAAAGGAGAAGGGAAGGATAGAGGGCGGGAGATGAAAAATAGGAGAGGGGGGATGGGAGAGGGGGATGCAAAAATGCTGGAGCGGAGGAGAGAGAGAGCGAGACAGATGGGTGACGGATGGAATACTGGAACCTTTGCCAGAGGGAGAAGTTATCCCTCCCTGGGGGGGATAATGGATAATGGCATTCGTCTTGGAGCTGAACTTGGTTGCCTGATCACACAAGCAGCAGGGGAATGCAGGCAAGCGTTGAGCAAACAGCCCAAAGAAATGACTATTTTCACTCTGGCTGCTGCTGCACTGACCCCAGGGCCCTGGCCACACTGACCCCAGGGCCCAGGCCACACTGACCCCAGGTCCCAGGCCAAACTGACCCCAGGACCCAGGCCACACTGACCCCAGGGCCCAGGCCACACTGACCCCAGGGCCCAGGCCACACTGACTAGAAACAGAGATGGACAAAGACTGGACAGGAGGGCCAGAGAGAATGAACCGGGGACAAAAGGGGTGGACGTGGGTCACTGGGTGCAGCTGAACTTAACCATCAGTCTCCCACGTGAATCTCCCTCAGCTTGACACTCTGTCACTCTCTGTCACTTTTCTCACCGTTTAGAAGCCAAAGCAGCAAAACCCCATCAACTTCTCCAACGCTTAGTGACTAAACACACAACCATACCGAAGCAAGGTGACCACAAGGAGATTTTCATTTTATGCATTTTGTGTTGTAATACTAAACCAATTAATCCCAATGTCAACATAACTTTATCTTATTAAAGGCCTTCTCAGTTGAGAGGACACAGGCCAATTATTAGGAAGTCCTCCCTCATAGCATCTAGCATTCCTGCAGCTCCTGTCCAAACGTTTGCTCTCACCTTAGTGAGGGGTCAGTCCCAACATGATTATCTGGGCCACTGCTCACCTATTTTGGGCAACCGCTGACAGGGGCATGCATCAGGCCCCTGGTAGTAAGGAGAAAAGGGAGATAAAAGTGCTGTGGATGTGGGTTTTTATTAGTGTCCCAAATGGCACCCTATACCCTATATAGTGCAATATGGCCCTGGTCAGAAGTAGTGCACTATGAAGGGAATAGGGTGTCATTAGGGAAACAGACACTGTGTAGAGGAGAGGTAGGAATTTTGCACTCCTCACTGGTACTGTTACTGTTCCACAATGCTGCAGTGATAATTGAGCTCATATCCATCTGGAGGCTACACTTTTCACTGGCCTGCACTTCTTCAATGGACTGACTGCACCAGTTCCGTGGGTTCTTCGGTGCCCTGCACCCCTTTCCCCTTTTCACACAGTGGAGGGATGAGCACTGACAGATGGCCCTCTCTCGCTCTCTATCTATATTTCATTCTCTCACTGTCTCTTATTGTCTCTCTCACTGTCACTCACTCTCTCATTCACACTCTCTTCCTCTCACACACTCACTCTCTCATTCACGCTCTCTTTCCCTCTCTTGACGTCTAGAAGAGAGGAGAGATGGACAAGTAGAAGGAGGGAAGAGATGGATGTGTAGAAGGAGGGGAGATGGATGTGTAGAAGAGAGGAGAGATGGACGTGTAGAAGGAGGGAAGATATGGATGTGTAGAAGGAGGGAAGAGATGGATGTGTAGAAGAGAGGAGAGATGGATGTGTAGAAGAGAGGAGAGATTGATGTGTAGAAGAGAGGAGAGTTGGACATGTAGAAGAGATGAGAGATGGATGTGTAGAAGAGATGAGAGATGGATGTGTAGAAGAGAGGAGAGTTGGATGTGTAGAAGAGAGGAGAGATGGACGTGTAGAAGAGAGGAGAGATGATGTGTAGAAGAGAGGAGAGATGATGTGTAGAAGAGAGGAGAGTTGGAAGTGTAGAAGAGAGGAGAGATGGATGTGTAGAAGGAGGGAAGAGATGGATGTGTAGAAGAGAGGAGAGATGGATGTGTAGAAGAGAGGAGAGATGGATGTGTAGAAGAGAGGAGAGTTGGACGTGTAGAAGAGAGGAGAGATGGACAAGTATAAGGAGGGAAGAGATGGATGTGTAGAAGAGAGGAGAGATGGATGTGTAGAAGAGAGGAGAGATGGATGTGTAGAAGAGAGGAGAGATGGATGTGTAGAAGAGAGGAGAGTGGCCCAATAGGAGGTGAAGAAAGAGAGAGGAAATGGGAATCGACATTTGAAGGCATGAAGTGTTAGACCATAACACAAGTCCCTGCTGTGTGTCTCCTCATGACTTCCCTTCTTTCCCCTCCTCTCCCTCCCTCCTTCTCGCTCTTTCTCTCTCCCTCTCTCCCTCCCTTGTTCCTCCACTCCTGTCCTCTGTGTGTTTCACTGCACCCTGGATTCTATCATAGTTGTATTTAGTGTTGGAACCTGTGGATGCTTCAGTCATACATAATTGAATGGGGAGACGCAACATGTGGCCTACCCCCTGCCAAATCTCACCATCTGGCCTGTCCACAACAAGGTAGGAGCCCCGGCCCAGCGCATAGAGGCCTCTCACCGAGCAGGGGACTGCACAGATGTGTGACCAAAATATTCACACACATTGACATATACACATGCATGATCAAATGTGGGGCCCCTCATACAAATACACACTCATATCAGGACACCCATACATGCAAGCCCCCATCCACATTAGCATGCATAAGTAGGCCACAAAGGATAGGGCACAGAGATCATATTGCTTCCCAGAAAATACACAAGATGCACTTGGGAAATGTGTGCTTCACTGGCACGCTGTTGATGGACAAACAGTAAATATCATGTGTACATCGCTCAGGATATTACTATCCAACAGGGATATGATAGAAGGAAATGATAGAAGGATCTTTGATCCAACCCCTGGTCAGGGGGAATCCCCACACCTAGCCTCAGCATCTGCCATTCTGCCACTCCGGGAGAGCTGAACAGCCATAAGCATGATGACCTTTTAGGGTCAGGAAATAATTTGTGTCTCGTCCATGGTCTGTGTGGTCTGTGGTGTATAATAGACATTTAATGAAGGCAGGGCCAGGCATGGGGCCGCAAGGCAATAAAAAGAAAGAGGGGAGAAAGAGGAGAGAGAAGGGGGGAAGAGATGGAGAGAGAGAAGAGACGGAGGGGAGGGAGTTGGGAAGAGAGAAAGAAAGGGGGGGAACAAGGGGAGAGAAAGTAAAGGGGAGAAGACCAGACACTGAGGACGACCAGCCTGTTGTCTCACTGCCAGCCCCATCTGTCTAGTATTTCACATCAGCACCATCAAACACACACAGAGGGGGAGGTGTGTGCGTGCGTGCATGCATGTGTGTGTGTGCAGAGATAAAGGGAAGAAGAGGGGGGTGGGTGATGGCTAGAATGTCTCATGCTGACATCATTACTTTACACATCATTCTGATGATCCCACCGGGTAAACACTGGTTGAATCAACATTGTTTCCACATCATTTCAATTAAATGACATTGAACCAACGTGGAATAGATGTTGAATTGACGTCTGTGCCCAGTGGGTAGACTTACCATATGACTGTGCTGATGTTCCAATAGGAACACATTAAGCACAAAACAGGAGGAAACTTTTCAAATGGAAGGGATACTATTCAAATGTTATTGTTCTGTTCCATAACATGTATCTGTTCTCTCCTAGTGGTTGTGCACCAGGTATGGCTGGGTCGTTCTCTTCCCTTCCTGACAATTCTTCCTGCCAACACCCAGAAGAGGAATCTTTGTTTCCGAGGAGTGGCTGTGTTGTTCCTAAGAGAACCCAATGGAAGTTGGACTGGTTTCAAAGTCTAGGCTTTGGGAAAATAAGCTTCTTTATGGCACTCCACAACTAGAGAGGTTAGCGAATGTAATTGGAGCATTGAAATACGTACTGTACCATAGACCTAGAGGATGATACTGTGTGAAAATAGAGGTTTAAAAATAGTGGAGTGCCACACAGTGCACATTACATTCAAAGGCCATTTCCAATTGAGCCAACTGAGCGATCTCAAGGAACACGGTAACATGTGCCTTTAAAAGCCTTGATTGGAATGAGTGATCTGATTGAAGCGTGAACGAATTGAATCCCGGCCATAGCCTTATGAAATCTTTAATGCAGAAACACATTGTGATTTTTAAGTTTATATTTTTAATACATGTTTACGCTATGGCCCCAATATTGATTCAATGCCGACACTTGTCCATACGTCAAACTTTAAGTAAAGAAGCTCTGGGGAGAAAGACTATGGAACATGTTAGAGTGCTGGAAATGGCCTCACATAGATATATTTAGAAATAAGTATATGGATGTTTTATTTTACTAGGCAAGTCAGTTAAGAACAAATTCTTATTTTCAATGACAGCCTAGGAACAGTGGGTTAACTGTCTTGTTCAGGGGCAGAACGACAGATTTTTACCTTGTCAGCTCAGGGATTCAATCTTACAACCTTCCGGTTACTAGTCTAACGCTCTAACCTCTAGGCTACCTGCCATGTCTAGTTGATGTACTAAAGTGTACATAAATACGTTATATGTATGATACAGAGTATCAGTAATGAGGCATGTTACAGTAGGATAAGAGGTGTTCCGGGCAGGGAGTGGACACCCCCGGTGTCACTTTGGTGAGGCAATCATCTAGGAAGAGCAGAGAGAACTGCATGTTATCCACACTAATTGCACAGCTAGATAACTGTGGTGTATATGATAGGGGAACTAAATTACATTGCATGTCTATTGCTGCATGTGAATGATATTGAAGATAAGGCTGAAGAAGAGACAGGAGAAATGACTTTGTCAGATTATTTAGTCCTATACTCAAAGTTTTCTGTTAGTTCACCCCATATACAGTAGAGTAGCAGCAGTATGGGGAGGACAGGATATGTGAGATGCTATGAGGAGAGAGAGTGTGAGGCAGGTAGAAAACCATTAAAAGGCACCCCTCTCTCAGGTTTAAAGGTATGACACATTCTGCTCTGGGGGAAGCTCTCTGAAAGGTCATCATTTCCATTTGTGGAAAAGAAACTTAACTTAGTGAGCTCTCGTTCTCAACTATCTTTTCAATCCATGGTATTCATCCTTACCTGCCACTTCATTCATCATGATGTCACCAACAACTAGCTACTGTAGATGTCTGCTCCATGGCAGTTGTCTAGAAAACATAAGCTTCAAAATGTTCAAGCACTTTACAAATACACAGACACACAAGCATACACACACACGCACACACACACACGCACACACACGCACACACACACACACGCACACACACACACACGCACACACACACACACGCACACGCACACATACATACATACAGTACATAGATCTTTGTCCCACTCCCTTTTCGTCAACCACAAGCCTTGGGCCAGACAGACGAATGAAAGTCAGTTAAAAGCAGTGAAGCACAAAAGTTGTCTCATACCTCTCTGTCTCCCTTTCTTCATCTCTCTCTATCCATGCATTTCTCATCTCTGTTAGATTATACTCATGAGCACTTACTGTAGCTCAAAGGGCTGGGCAGTAAGTCTGTGCCCTCACACACACACACACACACACACACACACACACACACACACACACACACACACACACACACACACACACACACACACACACACACACACACACACACACACACACACACACACACACACACACACACACACACACACACACAGACTCTCATGATCATACTGTATGCATACATACACCCAGGGTGCAAACTATGGTGAGGCAAAAACCAATCAGGGCACCTCTATGAGATTCAAAAGTTTAACCCAGGAGCCCGTTGGCCATTAAAAACATGACTGCTGCTTTAACCCAGTATCTAGAGCACACCCAGGAGTCAACTGAAACTCTACCCATAATATGAACTTTCATCAAATCAAATCAAATGTTATTTGTCACAAGTACTGAATACTTACAAGCCCTTAACAAACAATGCAGTTTTAAGAAAAATAAGTGTTAAGAAAAAATAGATAAGAAAAAAATATATAAAATAATTAGAGAGCAGCAGTAAAATAACAGTAGCGAGGCTATATTCAGGGGGTACCAGTACAGAGTCAATGTGCGGGAGCACCGGTTAGCCGAGGTAGTTGAGGTAATATGTACATGTAGTACATATACAATACATATTCTACCGCACTATATTAGTGCACATGATATGAATTCTCCAAATACAGGGGGAGGAGAGGGAAGGGGATTAGGTCAGAGGAGGAGACTGTCCTCACAGCAGAGTGGCAGGCGTCACACTGCAGTCACTCTGTGTTTGTCACACCTATGACAGGACGGGACAAAGCCCAGGGAGGAGGGGCAGGGTGATTAACTATCTCACTCAAACTTGATTCAAACTCTGTTCTGATGTTCTCTATCTTGGTTGAATTGTCTCATCCCTTCTCATATTCCCCTCATATTTCTTCTCTCTTCCCCTGTTCTCTCTCCTTGCACACGTTTGATCTCTCCCTCTTGCCCCCGTCATCCCTCACTGCCCATCCTTTCAGTGCCTGCAGACAGTGTGTAACCACAGAACTAGCCTGAAAACAGTTAACCGTCACTGTGTGTGTGTGTGTGTGTGTGTGTGTGTCTAATATCAACACAACTGGAGACGTTCGTCTGTCAGCAACCATACCTCCCAGACACTGGCAGCTATCAGTGATCTACTGTACACACACAAACACACACACACACACAGAGTGATTTCAATACACACACAAACTTAACATACTGTAGATACACAAACAGTGATTCAACACACACACAAACACTCAAACGTGATTGCTTCGGGGCGACAAGTTGGTCTTGGAGGTGTACTTTTGAACATTCTTTGTCCAACAAGCTGTCACAGTCTTACTGCAGAATGAGACGTGTATCTACTTTTCTCCAAATGTCAAATTTAGAAGGTTAAGGGTTAAGGTTTTGGACATGGTTAAAACATTACGTTTAGGCACCCATTCCGAACGGTTAAGGTAAGAGTTAAGATTTGGGATATATAAAAACATGAATACAAAAAAAAAAGTGTCCACTCCACCACTTGGATAAATCAGGCAATCTTATGATCCAGAGTCATGGGATTACACCCATCCGACACTCCTGTCCACAATGCCCAAGCCTACTTGATGGTAATAGCGCTCAATGTTGCCCCTAGTTGCCAGTTTTTAAGGTATTTCCCAAAGTCCTCAAGACATGGATAGACGTCAAATTTCGAAGTCACTCTTGAGCGATCTTGTTGCTCTCTCAGTCACGATGCTTGTGATGTCTTCTAATTGCTATTCTCAGCTATTCTCACACAGCACCACTGCTTAATTTGAGCCGGAACCTGCTGGAACAGGATCCGTACTTCTCAGCTTTGGACTGTTTCTTTCCAAACCTATTTGGCCGGATCCAGTACCTCTCGTGGCATGGAAATAAATTGTGCTGTTTGCAATGTAACAGTTATAATGAAAGCAATCAGAATTACTTTGAGTTGCCTTCTCGTTCATTCTCCTGCCCCCTAAAAAATGTTTTAGGTGAGTGGGGTAAGTTGAGCGAAAGGGGTAAATTGAGCCACCCTTGTTTCTAGGAAACCATACACAAAATGTATAATTTGACCAAATATATAAGGGGTCTGTGAAGAAAGAAACCACATGGGAAAAAGTGGCAAGCAAGTACATTATTTACATTAATTCTCACCCATCTACACACAATAACCCATAATGACGAAATGAAAACATGTTTTTAGACAATTTTGCAAATATATTGAAAACAAAACACAGAAATATCAAATTTGCATATGTATTCACACACTGAGTCAATACTTTGTAGATGCTCCAACTCAAGAACACGTGCTCGACGTCCGGTAGGTCCTTCAACGCCTTCTCTGCTGTTTGTGAAGAAAGAGAAGTGCGAGTGTAACAGTACAAATTTAAACCGTCCCCTCGCCCATACCCGGGCGCGAACTAGGGACCTTCTGCACACATCAACAGTCACCCTCGAAGCATCGTTACCCATCGCGCCACAAAAGCCGCGGCCCTTGCAGAGCAAGGGGAACTACTACTTCAAGGTCTCAGAGCAAGTGACGTCACTGATTGGAACGCTATTTAGCGCCCACGCTAACTAAGCTAGCCGTTTCACATCTGTTACACTCACCCCCCTTTTGACCTTCCTCCTTTTTCCGCAGCAACTAGTAATCCGGGTCAACAGCATCAATGTAACAGTACAAATTTAAACCGTCCCCTCGCCCATAGCCGGGCGCGAACTAGGGACCTTCTGCACACATCAACAGTCACCCTCGAAGCATCGTTACCCATCGCTCCACAAAAGCCGCGGCCCTTGCAGAGCAAGGGGAACTACTACTTCAAGGTCTCAGAGCAAGTGACGTCACTGATTGGAACGCTATTTAGCGCCCACGCTAACTAAGCTAGCCGTTTCACATCTGTTACACGAGTTCCATCGCTCCACCATCCCCTTTCTGGGTTACATCATCTCTGCTGGGAGTGTCCAGATCCCGGGAAGGTGAGAGCAGTGATGGATTGGCCACAGCCTACGTCCAGGGTGCAGCTGCAACACCTCCTGAGGGTTCGACCATGGGGCAGGGGTTTCCAGTACCTGGTTGACTGGGAGGGCTGGCCTGGAGGAGAGGTGCTGGATCCCCGCTAGAGACATCCTGGACCCAGCCCTCATCGCCGACTTCCACCGCCGGCACCCCGGTCAACCAGTTATGCACCCAGGTAGGACGCCAGGTGGGGCTCCTGGGGAGGTACTGTCACACCCTGATCTGTTTCACCTGTCTTTATGCTTGTCTCCACCCCCCTCCAGGTGTCGCCCATCTTCCCCATTATCCCCTGTGTACTTATAGCTGTGTTCTCTGTTTGTCTGTTGCCAGTTCATCTTGTTTGTCAAGCTTACCAGCTTTTGTCCTGTCAGCTCCTGTTTTTTCCCAGCCTCTCTTTTTCTCGCCCTCCTGGTTTTTGACCCTTGCCTGTCCTGACCCTGAACCCACCCGCCTGACCACTCTGCCTGCCCATGACCCTGAGCCGGCCTGCCTTCCTGTACCTTTGCCCCTATCTGGATTTCCGACCTCTGCCTGACCTGACCCTGAGCCTGTCTGCCGTCCTGTATCTTGCCTCTGTTGCTGTAATAAACATTATTACTTCGACACAGTCTGCATCTGGGTCTTACCTTATCCTAATAGATACCAAACGCATGGACATTTAGGAGGAGGGCTGTAGCAACCTTTCTGCTTTCGTTTTCAAGATGATCGATCTCTGTCGAGGGAGGAGTTGTTTTTTACATATTGAATATATGTATTTCTTCTGAACACATTTCTGTTTGTTGGCAATGTCAATTCTTACATTTTTTTTCAAAACACTTCTATATATTCGCTAGATGGATAGTAGACAGTAGCAGACAGCTGGTGACAAACTGCTATCAGGTGAAGTATTTAAAAAAAATTGTAATCTAACAATTTAGTTATAAAAACGTCATACCATCGATGCAAGCTGTAAAATGACTCCCAACTTAGAATGCAGCAACCGTAGTAATGTAGCTAACTTGCTAATTAGCTAACTAGTTACAACAAGTAGATATGTTGCTAGCCAGCAGGAGCAAATAGCTTTGTCACTAGCTAGCATGTCATTCCGGGACAAGGAGCATTTTAGCTATCAGTTTATTCCAATCAATAATTAGAGATTACACAAATCTATAGGACAAGTGGGTAAAGCTAACACCGTCATCCAGACAGGACCCACTAATTTCATTCAAACTGACAAATAAGAATTGTCATATTATCCCTGTCAATAGTTGGAGTAGGATGATTGCTCAGCACCCTACCTGGGACTGATAGGGTCTTCATTTTCTAGCTCACTAACTATCTTAGCTTTGATGATTTATTTGATTCATTCTTGTCTCTCACTTTTGTCTGACATGATCTATTCAGCAGTCCTGTGTCCCTCTCCCAGAGATTCACCAAGAATGGGCTGATTCGCACACCTGTGAGTAGAACCCTCCTACTTCAGTTTGAACTCGCCCTGCCGTCACTATTTAGATTTTGGGACCACATATGCATTTGCCTGCTGTCTTTTCTTTGTGGATTTTGTCTTACACAGTTTAGTGCATTTTAGAGTTGAGGAATACCCACTGCAGATACACATGATTGTTTGAGCATCTTTATTCATTAATGTCTCTCACTTTTGTGTCCGATGATCTATTTACCAAGAGGCCCAGCCTTTTGGCATAGCTGGTAAAGCTCTCATTTCTGGACTGCAACATTGTAGGATTGTGCCCTCCACGGCACTTGATTGGTAGGTTACATTATATTTAGATACTTCAAATAATGCGTGAGACACATTTACTGTTTGTCTCCATACTCAGTAAATGATGAAACACTATTTGTGATGGTGTTCTTTGTTCGAATGTACACTGGGTGTCACGATCGTCGTCCTCCTCGTCTTAGGAGGAGTAGTTAGAAGGATCGGAGGACCAAATTGCAGCGTGGTATGTGCTCATCGTGAATTTAATGAACAGAGAACACTTGAACAAACTATACAAAACAATAAACGAATAACGACCGTAAAGCCATAATAAGAACTGTGCTTACACAAACAACTAACATAGACAATCACCGACAACGACAAAACAGGCTACCTAAATATGGTTCCCAATGAGAGACAACGACTAACACCTGCCTCTGATTGAGAACCATATCAGGCCAAACACAGAAACAGACAAACTAGACATACATCATAGAATGCCCACTCAGATCACACCCTGACCAAACAAAACATATAAACATACAAAGCAAACAATGGTCAGGGCGTGACACTGGGTATACAAAACATTATGAGACCTACACTTTCCATGACATAGACAGACCAGGTGAATCCAAGTGAAAGTGATGATCCTTTATTTATGTCACTTCAATCAGTGTAGATGAAGGGGAGGAGACTGCTTTGGCGATGTCATTTACAAAATAGCGTCCAACACTCTACTCAGCAAATTGGATGCAGTCTATTACAGTGCCATCCGTTTTGTCACCAAAGCCCCATATACTACCCACCACTGTGACCTGTATGCTCTCATTGGCTGGCCCTCGCTTCACATCCGTCACCAAACCCACTGGCTCCAGGTCATCTATAAGTCTTTGCTAAGTAAAGCCCCGCCTTATCTCAGCTCACTGGTCACCATAGCAGCACCCACCCGTAGCACGCGCTCCAGCAGGTATATTTCACTGGTCACCCCCAAAGCCAATTCCTCATTTGGCCGCATTTCCTTCCATTTCTCTGCTGCCAATGACTGGAACAAATTGCAAAAATCATTGAAGCTGGAGACCCATATCTCCCTCACTAACTTTAAGCAGCTCACAGATCACCTCACCTGTGCATAGCCCATCTGTAAATAGCCCATCCAACTACCTCATCCCCATACTGTTATTTATAACTTTTTTTTGCTCCTTTGCACTCCAGTAATTGCTACTTGCACATTTATCTTTTGCATATCTATCACTCCAGTGTTTAATTGCTAAATTGTAATTATTTTGCCACTATGGCCTATTTATTGCCTACCTCCCTTATCTTACCTCATTTGCACACACTGTATGTATACCTTTTTTCTCTATTGTGTTATTAACTGTATGTTTGTTTATTCCATGTGTAACTCTTGTTTGTGTCGCACTGCTTTGCTTTATCTTGGCCAGGTCGCAGTTATAAATGAGAACTTGTTCTCAACTAGTCTACCTGGTTAAATAAAGGTGAAATAAAAAAATATATAAAATAAAGAAGGATTTTTAAGCCTTGAGACAATTGAGACAAAGATTGTGTATGTGTGCCATTCAAAGCATGAATGGGCAAGACAAAAATATATAAATGCCTTTGAACGGGATATGGTAGTCCAGTAGGTGCCAGGCACTCTGGTTTGTGTCAAGAACTGCAACGCCTCTGGGTTTTTCACACTCTACAGGTCAAGGGGGGGATTAAGAATGGCCCATCACCCAAAGAACATCCAGCCAACTTGACACAACCGTGGGAAGCATTGAAGTGCCCTGACAGATTGAGGCTGTTCTGAGAGCCATCCAGGTCTCAGAGCAATTTGTATTATTCTGTACGTTAATCCGAGACACTCCATTTAGTATCATATGTTATTTTTCATATGGTATGTATTAATTTCTGGTATGTATTTCTGTCCATCATCCATTTCGAATGATATGTTAAAAAGAAACATTTTGTATGATATGTTATGAATTTGCAAAACGTACAATATATTAACAATTTCCTAAATGTATGATGTGTTATGAATTTAAATTTGTTGTGGCTAATGTTAGCTAGGCAGCTAACGATAGCTAGGCGGCTAACGATAGCTAGGCTAGGGGTTAGGGTTAAAGTTAGGGTTCAGTTTAGCAGTAAGGTTATTGGGTTAAGGCTAGCTAAAAGAGTTAAGGTTAGGTTTAAGGGAAGGGTTAGCTAACATAGTAAGTAGTTGCAAAGTAGCTAAAAAGTATTAAGTAGTTGAAAAGTTACCAATTAGCTAAAATTGTTCATGATGAGATTCAAACTCGCAACTTTTGTGTTGCTAAACATTCGTGTTATACACCTACCACTCGACCACAACCAACCACCCTCCTTTCTGTGTTTTGCCTTATGGAAAACGTCTCACCCTCAGTCATAGTTAGTAGAATAATGAATAGATTGACAAGTTTTTTGCAACGTCAACTTTTAGAAGATTAGTGAGAAAGTTAATCATTTAAACCACCTAAATATACTCACATTCACTGAACATGTAGTATTTGAAACTCAAACATCTTGTATAATCCCATAGCCTCTTCATTCTCCCTACCATTCCAATGCATCCAACATTATGCATGCCCACCATGGTATTGGGCAGCTGCTATTTGAGAACTCAACTGGTTTAGAAACCATACTCTGGTTATGTAACGGCTGTTGGAAGGAGAGGACCAAGGTGCAGTGTGGTACGTGTTCATGCTTTTTATTAGAACTGAACACTGAAATAACTAAAATTAACAAAGAGAATGAACAAAAACCAAAACAGTCCTGTCAGGTGCAGAAAGACACAAAACAGAAAACAACTACCCATAAATCATAGTGGGAAAACAGGCTGCCTCAATCAGAGACAACAATCGACAGCTGCCACTGATTGGGAACCATACCAGTCCAAACACAGAAATACAAAACCTAGAATACACAACATAGAATGCCCACCCCAACTCACGCCCTGACCAAACTAAAACAGAGACATAAACAGAGACATAAAAAGAACTAAGGTCAGGACGTGACAGGTGAACTTGCAGAGCACATTGTTATAACTGTTTTTAGAGGTATGCTATATGTGTAGGCTATGCCATACTAATATGCAATTTGCAGCTGTTGTTTTTAACCTCCATTCTAGCATACATGACACACACATCTTTCTATATACATGCTTTTATCTGGGTTTCAATGCAAATGATATGATTGACTGTTTCTTTAAGCTTGCAGCTCCTTACTTGAAATGAGACAATCATTCCAAAACATAATTCAAAATTGAATTCAGTGTCAGAGAGATAGCTAATGAAACCAGACACGTCACCCGAGATACAAGTCAGTCTGAGGACGCTGGAACATGATATGGAGCATTGTTAACCTTCAAGTAGGTTTCCAAAAGTTGCTAGTTCGAATCCAGCTATAGAAATTGGTTAATTTTGTTTTCATTTTAAGCCTATCCCAAACTTCAACCCTTACCTTAACCATTCGTAGTTAATGCCTAACCTTAATAATTTGGCGTTAATGCCTAAACTTAACCATGGCTCCTGCTGAAATGAGAAGAATCTGTCTATAATCTACCAAAATATTTAAGCAACTTCCCAATAAGCCTATTGAGCTCACAGCATTGTTTTACAAAGTAAAACAAGAGGGAGATACACTTTTTGCACAAGCGCATTGACCATCGCTGGTGAGTGAGCTGTGCGTCATTGGCTGAGTCAGTGAAACTGGAAAGCTTTTTTAGGACTATAATTTCCTCCTTATATTGTACACTTTGTGTCTCCACACATCTAGGCCTAGGCAAATTATAGATTCAAGACAAGGTTGTTTTTATTGATCTCAGACTCTCATCTTGTCCGTGTCAAAGTCGGCCTAATTTGTAATTTCCATCATTTGTGCGGTATTAAAAAAGATTCTACTAAATCTGCAGTAGAATTGCATGAAACACATTGCATAAACAATTTCTCCATGTGTGCAATTTATAAGCGCCTCTTCTCTACTGCTCTATGCCACTACGCAAATGCAATGCTTTATTATTAAGGTGGGTTTTTTCTATTTCCTTCCGGTACACTCTTAAAAGGTTATTCGGCTGTCCCCATTGGAGAACTCTTTGAAGAACACTTTTTGGTTGCAGGTAGAACTCTTTTGGTTCCAGGAAGAATCCTTTCCACAGAGGGTTCAAAAAGGGTTATCCTATGGGGACAGCCAAAGAACCCCTTTGGAACCTTTTTTTCTATGAGTGTACCTCAGAGCCCCTCAGGTCACCCTCCTCACATTCACTTCTTCTTCCTGCACCTCCCGATTCACAAAGTAAGCACTGCACAGCATACAACATGAAAGAATGAGACTGAACAGCAGGCAAGCAATGGAACCACATCTGATAGGGCACAATCTGTGTCCTCTGCAGACTGAACTCTTGCCCTGTCCCTCTATCTCTATCTCCCTTCCTCCATTGATCTCTTTCTCTCAATCTTTCTCTCTCTCTCTCTTTCTTTCTCTCTCTTTCACTGCATACACAGATAACTAGAGTCTTCGCAGGGTTATGGCTGTCAGCACCCATCAGATGTTTACCCAAGCGGAGAGAGAGGGAGAAAGGGAAAGAGAGGGGTGCATACCTGGTCCTCTAGCCCTCAGGTGAGCTGTCAATCACAGCATATTATGTGTCCTGAGACTTCACAGGGAAACAGCAACCTCCACCCCAGATTACTCATGTTCATGTACTTCACTGCAGTAACCCATATTAGAGTCAGAAACACAGATTAATGTTTGACAGTAGCCACTTGGAAGAGTAATTTTAGAATAAAAAAATCTATGTTACACTTATTTCATCTACTTCACTTGCTCATGTTTTCTGTTTCGCTTGAATAGCCCCAGTCCCAGTCAGAATAACCCTCTTAGGATGGCCGTTGATGCTAGGACACGCTTGACAGAGCTCTATTCAGAGTATGTGAAGTAATGCACATGTTATGAAAAGGGTTACTCAAATTACTGAAGTGGCCACTCTTTGGGCTGCTGTGATGTTTGATGGTGGTCCTTTTTTGCAAATGTACAGTACCAGTCAAAAGATTGGACACACCTACTCATTCAAGGGGTTTTCTTTATTTTTTACTATTTTATACATTGTAGAATAAAAATAAAGACATCAACAGGATGAAATAAAACATATTTAGATTCTAACTAATGTCTGAGTCTTTAAAGGAAATTAAGTTCATGTATATATAATTTGATATACAGAAGAATATACATAACTGTCTTATGATTTATATTATCTTGTTTGATATTGTACATTTAATTGTAGTAAACAAAAAAAGTGTGAAACAAATCTAAATATATTTTAGATTTGAGATTCTCCAAGTAGCTACCCTTTGCCTTGGTGACAGCTTTGCACACTCTTGGCATTCATGAGGTAGTCACCTGGAATGCATTTCAATGAACAGGTTAAAAGTTCATTTGTGGAATTTCATTCCTTTTTAATGGGTTGAGGCATATCAGTTGTGTGGTGACAAGGTAGGGGTGGTATGCAGAAGATAGCCCTATTTGGTAAAAGACCAAGTCCATGTTATGGCAAGAACAGCTCAAATAAGTGAAGAGAAATGACAGTCCATCATTACTTTAAGACCTGTCAGTCAATCCGGAACATTTCAATAACTTTGAATGTTTCTCAAGTGCAGTTGCAAAAACCGTCAAGCACTATGATGAAACTGGCTCCCATGAGGACCACCTCAGAAATAGCAGCCCAAATAAATAATTCACATAGTTTAAGTAACAGAAACATTCAACATCGGTTGTTCAGAGGAGACTGTGTGAATCAGGCCTTCATGGTCAAATTGCTGCAAAGAAACCACTACTAAAGGACACCAATAAGAAGAAGAGACTTGCTCGGGCCAAGAAACATGAGCAATGGACATTATATCGGTGGTTATATGTCCTTTGGTCTGATGACTCCAAATGTTTGATTTTTGGTTTAAACCACCGCATTTTTGTGAGATGCAGAGTAGGTGAACGGATGAGCTCTGCATATGTGGTTCCCACCGTGAAGCATGGAGGAGGTGTGATGGTGTGGGGGTGCTTTGCTAGTGACACTGTCTGTGATTTATTTGGAATTCAAGGCACACTTAACCACCATGGCAACCACAGCATTGTACAGTGATGCGCCATCCCATCTGATTTGCACTTTTGTTTGTTTTTCAACAGGACAATGAGCCAACACACCTCCAAGCTGTGTAAGGGATATTTGACCAAGAAGGAGAGTAATGGAGTGCTGCATCAGATGACCTGGCCTCCACAATCACCCAACCTCAACCCAATTGAGATGGTTTGGGATGAGTTGGACTGCAGAGTGAAGGAAAAGCAGCCAACAAGTGCTCAGCATATGTGGGAACTCCTTCAAGACTGTTGGAAAAGCATTCCAGGTGAAGCTGGTTCAGAGAATGCCAAGAGTGTGCAAAGGGTGGCTGCTTTGAAGAATCTAAAATCTTAAATATATTTGGTTACTACATGATTCCATATGTGTTATTTCATAGTTTTGATGGCTTCACTATTATTCTATAATGTAGAAAATAGTAAAAATAAAGAAAAACCCTTGAATGAGTAGGTGTGTCCAAACGTTTGACTGGTACTGTATGTGTATGTGTGTGTGTATCTTTCAGCAGAACTCAAATTTGAGTGTGCAATTGACCAAAAAAGTGATCTTAACCTTAATCTTTGGGGTAGTGTAATATGGTTTCCAGTTATGACCCCGCCTAAAGACACAAAGGAAGAGGGGTCAGAGGTAATAGAGATGAAGGAGACATGTCTCTCATTTTCCATATTCCAGCAGTAGGTGCTCTCTGGGAACACACTGGCAGTGAGTTAGTACTGTAGAGTCCCAGCAGCTGTCGTAGAATGGTCGGAAGCAGTCTTGTAATGTCCTGTACTCGTGCTCCAGGACAGCACAGGGTTATTGCCCCTGGAACCGAGATGTTTCTTGCCCGATAGACCCGAGCAGCTGTATTATCCATCGTGGATGATGAATGGGCTGGAGTCTTAGACAGCCTCACGGGTCCGATGAGGGGGAGCTCTGAGCATCTGTAAGAAGGCACTGGTCGAAGGCACCGGCGAGAGAGACAGAATAGAGGACGAAGGCGCAGGTACCTCCGCATCCGATCTCGAGTCGGAAGTCCCCAGGGAAGAAGGCACCGGAGCCTCTGGATCCAGGGCGGCGAAGCTGTTTCTAGTCTGTTTCCAGTCTGGGCTTACCTTAACCAAGGAGGCCCCCATTGCCAGAGGTTGCTGTTTTCGACTTCCACGGCAAGTGACATATCTCCATGGCTGGTTGGTAGGATTGAGAATAGGAACATCCACCAAGTCATCCAGGTACATCCTACTAACTCCATTCTCCAGGGGAGGGAGAGACCCCTTCGGGGAGGGATCCCTGCAGAGTCTCAGCCAGTCAGTTGTGGAGAGCCGACACCGTGGCGACATTCCCACCAGGCCAGAACGGCGTGCGGCTACTGGGTTAGAAGATAACGAAAATGTAAGCGTGCATGGATGCCCCAGTAGCTTGTGTAATTTTGCTACTTGTTTGCTTAGAGTAGCCAATTCGCCTCTGTAGACCTCTGCAAGCAAGTAGTTACTAAACTCTGCAAAAAAGAAACGTCCTCTCACTGTCAACTGTGTTAATTTTCAGCAAACTTAACATGTGTAAATATTTGTATGTACATAACAAGATTCAACAACTGAAACATAAACTGAACAAGTTCCACAGACATGTGACTAACAGAAATAGAATAATGTGTCCCTGAAAAAATGGGGGGTCAAAATCAAAAGTAACAGTCAGTATCTGGTGTGGCCACCAGCTGCATTAAGTACTGCAGTGCATCTCCTCTTCATGGACTGCGCCAGATTTGCCAGTTCTTGCTGTGAGATGTTACCCCACTCTTCCACCAAGGCACCTGCAAGTTCCCGGACATTTCTGGGGGGAATGGCCCTAGCCCTCACCCTCCAATCCAACAGGTCCCAGACATGCTCAATGGGATTGAGATCCGGGCTCCTCGCTGGCCATGGCAGAACACTGACATTCCTGTCTTGCAGGAAATCACGCACAGAACGAGCAGTATGGCAGGTGGCATTGTCATGCTGGAGGGTCATGTCAGGATGAGCCTGCAGGAAGGGTACCACATGAGGGAGGGGGATGTCTTCCCTGTAACGCACAGCATTGATATTGCCTGCAATGACAACAAGCTCAGTCCGATGATGCTGTGACACACCGCCCCAGACCACGACGAAACCTCCACCTCCAAATTGATCCCGCTACAGAGTACAGGCATCGGTGTAACGCTCATTCCTTCGACGATAAACGCGAATCCGACCATCACCCCTGGTAAGACAAAACCGCGACTCGTCAGTGAAGAGCACTTTTTGCCAGTCCTGTCTGGTCCAGCGACAGTGGATTTGTGCCCATACGCGATGTTGTTGCCTGTGATGTTTGGTGAGGACCTGCCTTACAACATGCCTACAAGCCTAAAACCCCAAACAGCAAGCAATGCAGACGTAGAAGCACGGTGGCTAGGAAAAACTCCTGAGAAAGGCCAAAACCTAGGAAGAAACCTAGAGAGGAACCAGGCTATGAGGGGTGGCCAGTCCTATTCTGGCTGTGCCGGGTGAAGATTATAACAGAACATGGCCAAGATGTTCAAATGTTCATAAATGACCAGCATGGTCAAATAATAATAATCACAGTAGTTGTCGAGGGTGCAGCAAGTCAGCACCTCAGGAGTAAATGTCAGTTGGCTTTTCATAGCCGATCATTAGAAGTATCTCTAACGCTCCTGCTGTCTCTAGAGTGTTGAAAACAGCAGGTCTGGGACAGGTAGCACATCCGGTGAACAGGTCAGGGTTCCATAGCCGCAGGCAGAACAGTTGAAACTGGAGCAGCAGCACGGCCAGGTGCAGTTGTTGTTGCCATCTTGTATCTGTCCCGTAGGTGTGATGTTCTGATGTACCGATCCTGTGCAGGTGTTGTTGGTCTGCCACTGCGAGGACAATCAGCTGTCGGTCCTGTCTCCCTGTAGCGCTGTCTTAGGCGTCTCACAGCACTGACATTGCAATTTATTACCCTGGCCACATCTGCAGTCCCCATGACTCCTTGCAGCATGTCTAAGGCACGTTCACGCAGATGAGCAAGGACCCTGGGCATCTTTCTTTTGATGTTTTTCAGAGTCAGTCAACTTTAGTGTCCTATGTTTTCATAACTGTGACCTTAATTGCCTACCGTCTGTAAGCTGTTAGCGTCTTAACGACCATTCCACAGGTGCATGTTCATTAATTGTTTATGGTTCATTGAACAAGCATGGGAAACAGTATTTAAACCCTTTACAATGAAGATTTGTGAAGTTATTTGGATTTTTACGAATTATCTTTGAAAGACAGGGTCCTGAAAAAGGGACGTTTCTTTTTTTGCTGAGTTTACATTAAATGTCCAGGTGGTCCACATTGTTTCGGAATAAAGCAAAATTAACACAGCTCCTGCAATGTCATCCATTTGATGCTACAGGTTAGCTAGGTTAGCTAAGCTAGCCTCTTCTTGACAGGGAATTCTCAACTTGTCTGAGAGAGAATTACACAGTTATCAAAACGTCAGGCCAAGGTAAGCCTACGCCAAACACACAATTAATTACAGTTTTAGTAAAATTCACAATGTGAAAAATGAATGGTGGTGTAGATTGTAACTCAGGCTAGAAAAACATATGTGTGTGTGCGCGCATGCATCGATTGGTGTGTGTGTGTTGTGTGTGTCTGTATTCGTGTGTATGTGTGTGAGTTTCCTTCTCTCAGAGTTCATGTATCGATGAGCAGTCAGATAAGGAAAAGCTCTCACACACCCACACCACATAAACACATTAACAAACCTTTTGCATGCAGGTAGCCATACAGCTACACTTGGCCAAACTCCAGTACCATGGGCTGGTAAGGGAGGGGGGGACAGAGTGGGAGAGACATGGGGGGAGGAATGAATAGAGAGAGTGGGAGAGAGAGATGGAAAGAGAGGGAGGCAAAAAAGTAGATACTAAGGAAATGGAAATTAAACATTTTAAGTATGAGAGTTGGTGAGACAGAAAGAGACGAAGGAGTTATAGCAGACTGTGTGCATGTGTGTGTATCCAAAGGTAGTGGGGATAGCCAGCAGGTCTCTCTTGTGCTTGACAGAGTTGTTAGAATGCATCACCCTGCACCCTTCTGTTTAAGGAACGTATGGTATGCATTCCTGCTTCAGAGAATGGAGGGACAAGACCTTGGAGGTGTCTTTTAGAGAGCGACTAATAGAAAAGACGGACGGACAGACGGACAGACATACAGATAGATTCAATATTATGTGTTGTATGTGTAGGACATACTGTAATGTTTAAGGTCTATTGAAGTACATCGCTACTAAGCTGTAAATGTACAACATTTTGGCAACCAACAAGATGAAGATGACTTCCCTATTATGCCATTTCTTTACCATGGCTTTCTAAAGCTAATCCTGTATATTATGTGTTGTGGAGTCTGTCCTAAGGCTAGGAGATATCATGTGCAGCATCGTGCCAGATTGGGGATGTATACTCATCCACCGTGCCAGATATATGTCAATTCACCACTGCCCTGGGCTAAGTCACATCTCTGCACACACACACCATCAATAGCACTAATGCCAACCGCAAGATAATTCTTCCCCCAAGTTATACACACTAAAACACTCTTGCGCACACGCACACACACACACACACACACACAAATCCAAGCAACCCTAACCAGGGCTCCAGGCCACATGCAGAGACATGAATAGACCTGCCTATCCCACTCTAACATCCCACTCCAACCTCCTGTGGGAAAAAGTAATTAACTACCAACTGATTTGGGGTTGTGTGCATGTGCATGCATGTGTATGTGCAAGTTGGAGCGTATGTGTATAAGCGTGTCTGAATATTTTCATGAGTGGATGTGTGTAGGTGAGAGAAAGTTCACCCGATGATCTGTCTTTTACTAAATATAACTGTACGATTCCAATCAATCTAAGTAATTTATATTATACGTGTAAGCCGTTTTTTTGTATGCTATCTACTTACCTAACATATTTAGCTATTTGATTGTGTGTTTTAGCACCCCTGTAGGTCTCAGAAAATATTTTCTGAAACACTGAGTTTGGCCTTGCTTCTATTAGCCCATAGAAACGCAATGAATTACACACAGGTTCCATTGTGAATGGAATAGCATTCGTACACTATCATACGAATTATATGATGTATAGTATCACATGTCTTACCCGGTCGTGCAATAGCATAAATCAACAGCCAATCCAGTAGGGTCTGGAAGCTATACTGAGCTTCCATTGGTCAATCATGCCGCAATATCGCCGAGTACTTGCATAAAGTTCAGCTTTCCTCAACTTGGGTCCTGCCCTGTTTACGCTCCCCAGCCTGGCCTCAGAGCCATATGAAACATAAGGGACTTTCCGAGCATCCCCAATACGTATTATACCTACTAATGATCTAGTTACTTTAGACAGAAACGAAAGTAGGGAGGTTGGTCGAGGAGGATGGTTGAGCGTAATCTGCAACCGTCTAAGGTTGCGTCTTCGAGTCGTGGGCATCTGTAGCATTTTAGCTAACCCTTATTCTAAACTTAACACAATTCACGTAACCTGCTACATATTCACCCTGCGCATCTGAGCATAAGCGAGCTGATATGAGACAGGTAAATTGCTTGGAGTTATGGCTGGAAATGCCAGTGAGCCCGTTTTTACATGACGAAATTGCAAAATAAGGTGCATTTGACACTAGCGCAGCCTTAACGGCAGCCAAAAATAGAGCCCTGGCCTCCCGGGTGGCGCAGTGGTTAAGGGCGCTGTACTGCAGCGCCAGCTGTGCCACCAGAGACTGGGTTTGCGCCCAGGCTCTGTCGTAACCGGCCGAGACCGGGAGGTCCGTGGGGCGACGCACAATTGGCCTAGCGTCGTTGGCCGGTAGGGATATCCTTGTCTCATCGCGCACTCCTGTGGCAGGCTGGGCGCAGTGCACGCTAACCAATGTTGCCAGGTGCATGGTGTTTCCTCCGACACATTGGTGCGGCTGGCTTCCAGGTTGGATGCGTGCTGTGTTAAGAAGCAGTGCGACTTGGTTGGGTTGTGTATTGGAGGACGCATGACTTTCAACCTTCGTCTCTCCCGAACCCATACGGGAGTTGTAACGATGAGACAAGATAGTAGCTACTATAACCATTGGATACCACAAAACGGGGTAAAATTCCCAAAAACAAACACTAAAAAATCTAAAAAAAGAAGGAAAAAAAATAGAGCCCTGTATCTTACAGATTGCAATTGGTTTGGGATCAGGTTGGCAGTAAATATACAATCCAGATGTGTTAAGACATCACTGCATTACAATGTGACAGTAACCAGTCATGACAGGTCCAGGCAACACAGCCAATGTTAGTTATGGAAAAATACAAAGACTTGTAGCTGTTACAGAGAGCTTGTCTGCTTGCTCCCTGGAACCAACTATGCAGTTAACAGGTTACACAACATGAAGCTATCTGGATACTCCTCTACGCTTGATGTAAATAAAAACATTGGCACTGCTCTTTATGGCTTCTGTGTGTGTGTGTGTGTGTTTAAATCTACAGCTTGTCAGCGTCAGAGAGCAGTTGGTCCTCGTTAGCCTGTCTCCTGCCAAAAGGCTCGGAGCAAAGTCTTATCTTGTTGTTTACTGTACAATGTGATAAAGACAAAACCCAAATATTATAAACGTTCACCACACTCACTCTGATGGTATGCCATGTTCTCGACAGCTGGAAAACCAGACATGGAGTTTCACAGAGAAAGACAAATATCAATCACTTAAACCTTCAAGATAAATCAATAAGCATTCAAGAAAAATAAAACTAAGGCAGGTTATAAATGGAACCGGAGTGTCTGCATCAGCTGAGATTGCACCAATTAGATGCTAGTAACAATCACACAGACTTATTTGGCAGTCTATTTAAGCTGTTCTGCTCACACATCCTGCTCCCGCTTGCTGCTAGCGCTAGTAGGTTACGCGTTTGCTTCTTTTGTTGCATTGATGCTGCTGCTGTAAATAGCTGTTATCTCTCTACTGCTGTTTCTGATATGACATTTTCTTTTGCTAATTCTCACTAACCGTGTTTGGACCTGACCAGCGTCTTTCAATATGCTCATGTTGCAATGTTTGGCTGCTGTGGGGATGACATTGATTCGAGGATCGACCAAGTTGCTGCTCTACTGTTGTCAGTCAATAACTAAGTAGAATTAGTCTCGGGAGTAGCCTATAGTATGCTTCGTTTATTCCCAATGGCAGCTTTCGGGCAGAGTCTGTGCGCTCAGTGAACACACACCCCAACATGGAGAATCCAACACTCCAACATGGAGGAAGTAGTCTATGCTAGGCTAGCTATACAGGCCTTTGCATCGATATATAGTGAGTGAGTAGCAATGTTTTCTGATCATAAGCAGGAGATGGTACCTATCACAGTGATCCGATAGTATTTCAGTCTCTATGCAGCCACTAATTGGTTTAGTGGAGCATCAATATCATAGTAGCTATCACACAGCTCATGAGACCACTGAAAGGGTCTATCAGCAATAGCCTACATTTTATGGGTCATCTGTTACAATAGGTAGCGTGACTTGCACGGCAGTCACACATTAGATGTTGTACAAATGATTTCTGACTATGGTTATTATTCTTTGGAACCCTATTCCCTCACACAGTTTAAGCTGGAAATGCATTCAACTTAACTTGCAGGCTGTTACATCTATACCGTGTCTGTAAAATGTATAGGTTCAGAACGTTTGTGAAACAGCACAGTTAAAAATATATGGCTAATAGAAATCAAACTGGATGGACATCAGAACTAGATTGGAGAGGTGGAAGTTAGAGGAAGGCCAGGACTAAAAACAAACAAAATATAACTATTGTAAAATAGATTGTGTCCGTAAAATGTATATAGTATGTACTCTATCAGCTGGAAGTAGAAGCCTAAGTGTTGTTGTTTATTAGTTTACTCCAATTAGGGGAGGGGTGGTAGGATTTGCGGGAAATAATAAAGAAAAATATGTTATTTAAAGATATATATATATATTGCATAATAACATGGCTGTCGATATTGTATGGAGCATGTGCATGGCTAAGCTAATTCATGCATTATCATTATCATTATGCATATCATCAGCACATAGTCGTTATGGCATGGCTGCTATTATTGCTATTGCCAATAACACAGTGAGGTTGTGGTGACATAGAGGCCAACATTAGCTACGCCTTCCACAACATTTGCTTGGAGCATCGCAGTACGGTGACAGGCACATTCATTATCCAGGTGCATAATGATGGTTTAAGCATATCCTTTACCCACATTCTATGAGGCTTTTAACCTGAACATGTTTTTTTTTGTTGTTTTACATTCATTGAGGCTGTGCTGCTTTTAGTGTCTGTATGTCTTTGGCAACACAGCAATTTGCTTGACCTCATCTTTACTAGAGGCTGTTCGACTACAAATTTCACTGCAACCATCTTCCAGGTCTCTGATCACTACTTTGTTTCCTTTTCTGTCTCCCTTTCCTCCAACCCTAACCACTCAGCCCCTACCCAGATGGTCATGCGCCGTCACAATCTTTGCTCTCTCTTCCACTACTATCTCCTCTTCTTTCCTATCATCTCTCCCTTCTGCTAAATCCTTCATCCTCCTGTCTCCTGATTCTGCCTCTTCGACCTCACTCTCCTCCCTTTATGCATCCCATGACTCGCATTGTCCCTTTTCCTCCCGGCTGGCTCGGCCCTCCCTTCCTGCTCTGGGGCTGGATGACTCACTGCGAGCTTACAGAACAGGACTGTGGGCGGCTGAGCGAAAATGGAGGAAAACTAAACTTCCCAGAGGACCAATCATCCTTTCACACCCTCCTCTCTTCCTTCTCTTCCTCTGTATCCTCTGCTAAAACCACATTCTATCACTCTGTATTTAAAGCTTCTGCTTCTAACCATAGGAACCTTTTTTCCACCTTCTCCTCCCTCATTAATTATCCACCCCAGCCAACAAGTGCTTCAAGACTGTTGGAAAATCATTCCTCATGAAGCTGGTTGAGAGAATGCAGAACTGTCTTCATGGCAAAGGGTGGCTACTTTGAGGAATCTCAAATATAAAATATATTTAGATTTGTTTAACACTTTTTTGGTTCCTACATGATTCCATACACATGTGTTATTTCATAGTTTTGATGTTTTCACTATTATTCTACAATGTAGAAAATAGTAAAAACAAAGAAAAACCCTGGAATGAGTAGATGTGTCCAAACTTTTGACTGGTAAAATAATATGGAACTCAGTCAGGCTTCGACCCCTGGTATCATATAAAAACACATAAGACATGGAAACATTTGTTTCAAAACAGCTAAAAAAAGATTTACCCAATGCTAAATGTGTAGAATTGTGGGCAATTTGCTTAAACTGCACAATGTTCTCTCCGCCAACAAGAGGAGTGTGTAATCTTTCGTTCTCGCTGTAGTTATCATAAGCATAAGGTTAGGCAACATCTTAGGAGTATACTATATTTGAAGATGGTAGTAAGCAAGATTTCACGCATTATCATGCATGCTTAAATGCTTGTACATAGTGCGTATGTAAGGGCCAATGCATCTTATACCCTGATGCAGCTTACTCAGCTATAGTCATTTTGCTGAGCGTGACTCATATCTACCACCATTGTGCTGGTCCAAATGAATGGAATAATGTGTCCCTGAAAAAAGGGCGGGTCAAAATCAAAAGTAACAGTCAGTATCTGGTGTGGCCACCAGCTGCATTAAGTACTGCAGTGCCTCTCCTCCTCATGGACTGCATCAGATTTGTCAGATATTGCTGTGAGATGTTACACCACTCTTGCACCAAGGCACCTGTAAGTTCCCAGACATTTCTGGGGGGAATGGCCCTAGCCCTCACCCTCCAATCCAACAGGTCCCAGATGTGCTCAATGGGAATGAGTTCCGGGCTCTTCGCTGGTCACGGCAGAACACTGACATTCCTGTCTTGCAGGAAATCACGTGCAGAACGAGGAATATGGCTGGTGGCATTGTCATGCTGGAGGGTCATGTCAGGATGAGCCTGCAGGAAGGGTACCACATGAGGAGGAGGATGTCTTCCCTGTAACACACAGCATTGAGATTGCCTGCAATGACAAGCTCTGTCCGATGATGCTGTGACACACCGCCCCAGACCATGACGGAACCTCCACCTCCAAATAGATCCCGCTCCAGAGTACAGGCCTCGGTGTAACACTCATTCCTTTGAAGATAAACGCAAATCTAACCATTACCCCTGGTGAGACAGAACCGCGACTCGTCAGTGAAGAGCACTTTGTGCCAGTCCTGTCTGGTCAAGCAATGGTGGGTTTGTGCCCATAGGCCACGATGTTGCCGGTGATGTCTGGTGAGAAACTGCCTTACAAAAGGCCTACAAGCCCTAGGTCCAGCCTCTCTCAGCCTATTGTGGACAGTCTGAGCACTGATGGAGGGATTGTGCGTTCCTGGTGTAACTTGGGCAGTTGTTGTTGCCATCCTGTACCTGTCCCGCAGGTGTGATGTTCGGATGTACCGATCCTGTGCAGGTGTTGTTACACGTGGTCTACCACTGCGAGGATGATCAGCTGTCCGTCCTGTCTCCCTGTAGCGCTGTCTTAGGCGTCTCACGGTATGGACATTGCAATTTATTGCCCTGGCCACATCTGCAGTCCTCATGCTTCCTTGCAGCATGCTTAAGGCACGTTCACTCAGAGGAGCAGGTACCCTGGGCATCTTTCTTTTGGTGTTTTTCAGAGTCAGTAGAAAGGCCTCTTTAGTGTTCTAAGTTTTCATAACTGTGACCTTAATTGCCAACCGTCTGTAAGCTGTTAGTGTCTTAACGACCATTCCACAGGTGCATGTTTCTTAATTGTTTATGGTTCATTGAACAAGCATGGAAAACAGTGTTTAAATCCTTTACAATGAAAATCTGTGAAGTTATTTGGATTTTTGCAAATTATCTTTGAAAGACAAGGGTCCTGAAGAAGGGACGTTTATTTTTTTGCTGAGTTTATATAGAGAGAAAGAGAGAGAGAGAGATACTTTCACCTTGTCTTGCAGGGGTTACCTTCACTTTGTGGTATACACACAGACACACTCACACACACACACACACACACACACACACACACACACACACACACACACACACACACACACAATCACACACACACACACACACAGAAGGAGCAAGCCATGCCGTCTTAATGGATTCTACACCACAAGCCCCTGTCCTCTAGCACCTCTTTGATTCAGAGGGGTTGGGTTAAATACAGACACATTTCGGTTGAATGCATTCAGTTGTGCAACTGACTAGGTGCCCCCTTTCGCTTTCCCTTCTCAGCTAAGGAGTTGGCATATTTTACTGATCTGAAAATCAACCAAGAAAACAATTAAATAAGATCATGATTATGAAATGTTAAATAAACCACAGAGGAATTAATTGAATGAATCGAGGAATAAACACAGTCCCGTGTTCCATCTTCTGATTGGAAATGTGTTTTGGCATTTTGGAATGTCACTTGCCAGCTCTGCCATGGCATATAGTCATTACTATATTAACAACATTACATTTTTATCATAAACATCACAATTATCATATCACAAGCTAGAACCCTCACATTTTAATTTCACTGGTAGAATCGGGAAGTTTCAACTTCCTGTGTATTCACACAAAGTATGGTATTCATAGCGAATGAAGATACCGCCAGCTAAAGACAAAAAGGAGTGCGCCCACAACGTTGGGTGATGGCTTGTACCCCGAACGAACAACACACAGCAATCTCAGAACTTCTGTCGCCAAGATAATTTATTTGACCATTTTTGGTTTTCGTTAGTGTTTGTCATTATGCCTGTTGTGTTCAGTGCCTGGTTGTCCTAATTACAAACAAGCTCGAAAAATGAGTTATCTTTCACCGTTCTACCTACCAGAGATTTACCCTGATGCTGCCAGTGGGTTGTTGCTATCAACAATCAACAGTGGGATTTTCAAGCTGAACTGACGACGGCTGCTGAAATGATGCAATAGAATCTATTTTTTTCCTTCATAACAAAACGTAAGATTCTCGATTAGAGATAACCTAATGTTAGCTAGATTGCTAGTCTAGCTGGACTAGCTAGGTAGGTTACCTAGCTAGCTAATGTTACAGCCCTGTATTGAAGTCATCGGCTAAATCATATAGCATTTTTAGGTATGCACACTACCAATCAATTTAGCATAAGCCATGGTAGTCCCTGCTAGACTGGTAGCTACCTTCAGCAGAGTAAACATGTTTGTTTGTTCAGTCAATCGTTGACTGACGTTAGCTAACGTAAATTAGCTAACATTACCAAATAAGAGGAAAACACACCATTACTAAAAATAGAACTGACGATATAGCTAAATCACTCTGTTTCTGTGTTGGTAGCAATAATAAGCTGTCTACGGTTGGTTAGTTGGTCCTCCGTCAGTCTCAGCTGGCTAACAATCCTTCTGCCATTTAAATTACGCTAGGTAGCTAACATCAAGCTGCCAATATTGAAATGTCCATTTTAGGTATGCTTAGCTAGCCAGTCTAATATAAGTCAATACAATTAGTTGGGTGGTATTAGTTGTGTATTGTTGTGCATTTTGTTCTTTGTGGTACATAATCTGATTCCACCAACATGCGCTTCTAACCTCTAGCTCTGCACAAGGTGAAGGTAAGATGGCAAAAATATTTACAAACTGAAGGCTAAGATAGCTAAAGCAGTAAGTATGGTATAAACATGAATTGGGTAATGCTTGTATGGTTTGTGTTAAGGGGTTACAGGTGGTTAGATATAGCCTGGGGACCACAGAGTACCTTCCAGACCATGCAGGGTACTAGGGGGTAACTAGCCCACCTAAAAACATTTTATAATTACTGACAAAAAAGCTATGTTTGGGAAAAAAAACTGGTATGTGGATGAAGGTCATGTTTAGGCGAATAAACTATAAAGGGAAATAAATGGCTACAGTTAACACTATTTTAGTTATTTCATGAAATGTTGTTTTTAGAAAAGGGGTGTTCTTTTTAAGTACCGGGGTAATTTATCTACATTTTTCTCTCAATACAAGTGGATTATTTATCCTAAGGCTTTGAACTTTTTCAAAATGTCAAAAAAAATTATCAATTTACCACAAAATTGTATTGTTGAAATATCTCCAAAAGCTGTCATGACATTTTTGTAAAACTCAGGTTATCTGGAGTCCACCCCCCAAAGTGGTGTCATTTTGGGTACACAAGCATGAGGGAGTGAACACACCTTGAATGTGGGACAGAAACCAGCAAGGGACACTGAAAGGTATAAGACTACAACAGTAATGACACAACCACTTCATTCTCAAAACACAATAAAGACTTCCCCTGCAAAGGGTTACTATTGACAAGAATAATCTGTCAAAGTCAATGGGCTGGGGAGGTTTACAGACAGTATATTTGAGATGAGGAATGAGGTTTTGGTTATGCAGGGTTGTACTTAGCAAGTAAATGTATTGTTGTGTGTGAGAGCGATTGAGGTGCCATTTCTCCTCAATCTCTTAATCATAACAATTCATACTGTAAGAACTGCCTTCCAAAGACTTTTCACATCTTCTTTAGCTCCTCAGCCCATTGATTTTGTTGACTGATCTTTCCTTTCAAAAGCAGCTCCCAGTGTCCCCTCAATGCCCTTGAACAATACGCTAGCTGATCCCATTCAGTTGATACCTTTACCAACAAAGGCGTGTTGTTCTAAATCCCTTCCACAAAAAAGTGTAAAATTCTAACACCACAACTACGTCTTTCCAGGAGACATGTAGTACCAACAAATCTTCTGCAAGAGGACCAAACAGTTGGTGGTAAAGAAGCCATACACCACTTTCGGCAAAGTCTTATTCAGCTGACCATTAAGACCAATTGGTGTAAGAAATATCAGAATTGTGCTGCCTGTGTAAACGCAGTCAGTGTGGCTCAGCATAAGACTATGTAGAACAGTGGTCTCCAACCCTGTTCCTGGAGAGCTAACCTTCTGTAGGTTTTCGCTCCAACCCAAGTTGTAACTAACCTGTTTCAGCTTATCAACCTATCACATTTCAGGTATGACCCAGATGCAGGAGACAAAGGGCTGTGGGACATGGGTTTAACTCTGGACACATGAAAGGTGGGAAGTAGACGAAGGGTACAGGGCAACAGAAGACGAACAGCAGAGGGGCTAATGATCTTGGAGATGGGAAACGGGCCGATCAACTGGCTGGAGAGTTTGTGGGACTCCACCCGGCAAATCACTTGCCGTCGATACCTGGAGGTGGTCTTGAGGGCGGCCGACCGGGCTCTCCTCCAGGGACGACGACAGCGGCGGACAAACATCTGGGCACAAGGTATGCCGACCTCTTCTTCCTGCTCAGGAAGAGCAGGGGCTGATACCCCAGGGAACACTCTAAAGGTAATAGGCCCGTGGCAGAGCAGGGAAGGGTGTTGCGGGCGTATTCAACCCACACAAGCTGCTGACTCTAGGTGGTGGGGTTGGCGGAGACCAGGCAGCGCAGAGTCGTCTCTAGGTCCTGTTTGGCTCGCTCTGACTGGCCGTTGGACTGGGGGTGAAACCTGGCTGACGACCCAATGAAGGTGCAGAACGCCTTCCAGAACCGGGACAAGAACTGAGAACCCCGGTCAGAGACTGTCTGGAAGACGTGCTGCGCCATGAGCTGGGAGGTTTCTTTGACAGAGGGTAGCTTGGGGAGAGGATTGAAGTGAGCGGCTTTGGAAAACCGATCCACCAAGTTCAGGATGGCGGTGTTGCCATCAGACAGGAGGAGACTTGTGACTCGTCCAGGGAGATGTGAGACCAGGGACAGGCAGAGGTTGGAGGAGACCAGCCGGAGCTTGCTGAGGAGTCTTGTTCTGTGCACAGACCGTGCGTGCAAGGGCGACAAATGCGGAGACGTCAGGAACCATGGTAGGCCACCAGAAGCGTTGTCTCACAAAAGCCAGGGTCCGACGGGAACCCGGGAGAAAGGCAAGCCTGGAGAAGTGGGCCAACTCCAGGACCGCGGAGCGGATCGCGTCATGCATGAACATCCTGTTATCTGGACCCCCCGGGGTTCGGCTGGGAACACTGCGCCTCCCGAACCTGCTTCCCTATTCCTCAGCTGTGTGCCGTTGTCAGGCACGAGGTGGGAAGGATGGTCTCAGGTTCTGGGGTAGTAGTCGTGGGGCATTAGAGGCGTGACAGAGCATCTGGCTTGACATTCTTGGATCCCGTAGGGCTCGCCTAGCCTGCTTGGAATTGAGGCACTTGGCAGTGCTGAGATATTCCAGGTTCTTGTTTTCGGTCCACACAATGAATGGATGTTCCGCTCCCTCCAGCCAGTGTCTCCACTCCAACGCCATCTTCACCACGAGAAACTCTGTGGCGTAGAGGCAGTGGGAGAAGAAGGCGCAGGGATGTAACTTGGGGTCCAAGCCAGACAACTGTGACAGGAAAGCCCCCACTCCAACATCCAAAGCATCGGCCTCCACCACGAACTGGCGGGACGGGTCAGGATGAACCAAGATGAGAGCTGTGGTGAAGCAATGTTTGAAATCCCGGAACGCCCAGTTCGGCAGCTGGGGACCACATGAACGGAACCTTGGGAGAGGTTCAGGAAGGAAGCCAGGGTGCTGTAGCCCCGGATAAAGCGGCGATAAAAGTTGGCAAATCCCATAAAATGTTGCAGCTGTACTCTGGACGTAGGCCGGGCCAATCCACCACCGCTCTCACCTTCCCGGGATCCATCTGTACACTCCCTAAAGCAATGATGTAACTGAGAAAGGGGATGGTGGAGCGATGAAATTCACACTTCTCTGCTTTTACAAAAAGCTGGTTCTCCAAGAGGCATTGAAGAACCTGTCAGACGTGGAGCACGTTTTCTTGGGTGGAGTGGAAGAAGATGAGGATGTCAGATAAACCGGTTCAACATGTCGCAGAGAACATTATTATCCAGAGACTGGAACACAGCAGGGGCGTTGGTAAGGCCAAATGGCATGACCAGATACTCGGAGTGACCACTGGCTGTGTTGAAGGCAGTTTTTCACTTGTCCCCTTCCTGTATGCGCACCAGGTGGTAGGCGTTCCAGGCTTGAAGGCAGAGGAGATGAGAGGTAGCGGGTAGCAGTTCTTCACAGTGATGTTGTTGAGACCTTGGTAGTCGATGCACGGATGGGGAAGGCAGAAAGACGGATGAACCCAGCAGCTAGGGAGTCCCCAATGTAGGTCTCCATAGCCTTGGTCTCAGAGAGTACAGTCGTCCCCGAGGCGGAGTGGTACCTGGGAAAAGGTCAATCCCGCAGTCATATGGTCGGTGTGGTGGCAGCGAAGTGGCCCGGGCCTTACTGAACACCTCCCGGAGGTCCTGGTACTCCGGGGCAACTTCCGAGCTGTCCGGGGCAACTTCCGAGCTCCCAGGAAGACGTCCTGGTGCAGGCTGCACTGACTTCAGGCAATGGGCATGGCAGAACGGGCTCCAGCCCAAGACCAGTCAATAAGGGGATTGTGTCGCTGGAGCCAGGAGAATCCCAATACCACGGGAACCTGAGGAGACTTAATGAACAGGAACTAGATTGGATCGCTGTGGTTCCCTGACACACGTAGCTTGATGGAGTTGCTATTGTGGGTGACCCGGCCTATGGAGCACTCGTCCAGTGCTTTAACCTGTTAGATCTCTAGGGGCGCTATTTCATTTTTGGATAAAAAACGTTCCCGTTTTAAGCGCGATTTTTTGTCACGAAAAGATGCTCGACTATGCATATTCTTGACAGTTTTGGAAAGAAAACACTCTGAAGTTTCAAAATCTTTTGTCTGTAAGTGCCCCAGAACTCATTCTACAGGCGAAACCAAGATGATGCATCAACCAGGAATTAGCAGAATTTCTGAAGCTCTGTTTTCCATTGTCTCCTTATATGGCTGTGATTGCGCAACGAATGAGCCTACACTTTCTGTCGTTCGCCCAAGGTCTTAGCAGCATTGTGACGTATTTGTAGGCATATCATTGGAAGATTGACCATAAGAGACTACATTTTCCAAGTGTCCGCCTGGTGTCTTGCGTGGAATTCGGTGCGCAATTGCCAGCTGCTTCTACTTTACCATTTGATTCAGGGGAGAAAGCATGTGTCCAAGAACGATGTATCAATGAAGAGATATGTGAAAAACACCTTGATGATTGATTCTAAACAACGTTTGCCATGTTTTCAGTCGATATTATGGAGTTAATTTGGAAAAAAGTTCGCGTTTTGAGGACTGAATTTTCGGGGTTTTTTTGGTAGCCAAATGTGATGTATAAAACGGAGCTATTTCTAATACACAAAGAATCTTTTTGGAAAAACTGAGCATCTGCTATCCAACTGAGAGTATCCTCATTGAAAACATCAGAAGTTCTTCAAAGGTAAATGATTTTATTTGAAGGCTTTTATGTTTTTGTTGAAATGTTGCGTGCTGGATGCTAACGCTAATGCTAACGCTAAATCCTTTGTTTGCTAGCTACTGTTACACAAATTATTGTTTTCCTATGGTTGAGAAGCATATTTAGAAAATCTGAGATGACAGTTTTGTTTACAAAAGGCTAAGCTTGCGAGATGGCATATTTATTTCATTTCATTTGCGATTTTCATGAATAGTTAACGTTGCGTTATGGTAATGAGCTTGAGGCTGTAGTCACGATACCGGATCCGGGTTTGGGAGATCAGAGAGGTTAACGTACATGGGAATGGAGAGGGGCTGAGTGGGTATATCCAGCTCAGAAGAGTCGATGAGTACCCGGAGAGAATTCGACCGGTTCCCCCCACAGCAACATGACATGAAAGGGGATGCAAGTAAGGGGAGGGGAAAAGTTATCCGTATGGCCCACCAGAGTACTCGCTCCTACCGGTGAGGCTGGTCTTTTAGTGGACAGGTGGAGACTAAATGACCAGTAGGCCCGCAATACAGGAAGCTCTTAGTGTGAAGCCTGTATAGCCTCGGAGCTGTCGGGGACTTCCGGGATACCTCGGAGGCGAGGTGGAATCCATGGACTGGCAAGTGAAATCGAATCTTCTCTCCTTCCTTCATTCCCGACGTCGCCCATCAATCCGAATGGTCAAGGCGATGAGCGAGTCGAGATCCATCGGTAGTCCCCGGGCAGCAAGCTCATCCTTTACTTCCTCCAATACTCCATTTAGGAAAATGTCAAACAGTGCTTCCGGGTTCCAGGCACTCTCAGCTGCCAACATGCGGAAATCCACTGCATAGTCTGCCACACTGCGGGAGACTTGCCGAAGCTGGAATAACATCCGGGCAGCCTCTCTCCTGGACAATGGAGCATTGAAAACTCTTTAACTCTGCAACGAACTCCTTCAGACTGAAGCATACGACCAACCGTTGTGCCCATACTTCCGTTACCGAGGTGAGAGCCCTCACGTATATCAGCATGGCTGCATGCTATCTTAGAGCGGTCCGAGGGGAAGGAGGAGGGCTGCAGTTCAATGATGAGTGAACACTGAGCGAGAAACGCCTGACAGGTGCCCGACTCTCCATCGAAATGCTCCGGGGGAGGTAAGTGGGGTTCCCGGGAAACTGGGGTGACCGGGGAGACGTCGCTACTAACAGCCTGGTTACTGAGGGGCTGGGAGGTTACCGTGGTAGGGGCTGGGAGGGGCTGGGAGGTTACCGTGGTAGGCTGTCTAGTAGACAACCCACAGAATTGCTCCAGCAATGTGTTCAATGCTTGGTCGTGGAGTTCGGCCAAGGTCTGGAACCCTTCCACAAGACCCAGAAGCAACTCCTCGTGCCTTCCAATGGTGGCACCTGGGGAGGAGAGGGCGTTGCGGAGCTGGTCCGAGTCTGCTGGGTCAGTCATGGCCAGTTCGTACTATCACATTTCAGGTGTGACCCAGATGCAGACAGTGTCAAAGATTAATTTATAATACAGGGGAAGGCAAATGACAGGTCAAATGGTCCAGAACAGCAGGCAGTCTCAGGGTCAGGGCAGGCAGGGGTCAATAATCCAGTGAGGTGGGGCAAGGTATAGAACGGCAGGCAGGCTCAGTGCAGGCAGCAGGGTCAAAATCGGGAAGGACTAGGAAACAGGAGCAAGAAACAGACAGGAGCAGGGTACAAACACTGGTAGGTGTCACAAACAAAACGAACTGGCAACAAAGTTATAAATACACAGGGGATAATGGGGAAGATTGGCGACACCTGGTGGGGGGTGGAGACAAGCACAAAGACAGGTGAAACAGATCAGGGTGTGACACAACCAGCTAATTATTAGAATCAGGTGTGTTAGATTAGGGTTGGAGTGAAAACCTACAGGTAGCCCTCCAGGAACAGGATTGGAGAGCCCTTATGTAGAACCACCATAAAATAAATATGGATATTTTCTAGCAATCTTCTAAATTTGTCTGCCCTTATGGATTCACAGAATATATTTAAATAAGCAGTACAGGGCTCTGTAGCATCAAACATATGCTAGACATTCAGATATACAAGGAATGTTTGATTATTTGTCAAAATCTAAAATACAGGGGAGTGTACACCATTTAATGCTATCTCAAGAGAACTGGGTATTCAACAAGAATGTTATATGGTAAAATGAACATACAAAAAATGTGTATGAAAAGTGTAATACAATTCAGTCTGTCAGAGTGTGTCTCAGGTGTAGAGAGACACAAGTGCAGAGAACTGTAATTACAGATTGTTACACCAGACTTTGAATAGACAAGATGGCGGCATTCACATTGTTAGATTACTTTATGGAGCAAAAAAAGTATTTATTTTAATAACGGAGCATTTTCTAAATTCAAACTGACCCCCTGCAACTGGACACAGACATTTAATGAGACTTTAGTTTATGAGAAGAATCGAGGATGAAGGTTGGTAGAAAATTCTCTGTGCTGCACCAAACAGGACCTGTAACTCCCAATAATGGATACCATTTTCTTTTACAAAATTTTAAATGTAAATTATATGATCTGGTGTACATATCTGAAGCTAAGAGAACTGGTGATCAGCAGATGATGGGAGAGATGGTCATGATGAAATTACAATTCCAAAGAAGTTCAGGGAATACTTGTAAAGCTGTGAGGGGAGTGTTGTCATGGTCAAACTGTCATTCAGCTCCTCATGAGTCATTTGATTGAAATCCAGCATAATGTCTAATCCTTCGAGAGGGATACAGTTCACGAAATACAGTTCTGCTACAATGACACAGACAGGCAAAGGAATTATGTTTCTGTATCTAGAATCCCCTCCAGGAAGAAGCCCAGGCACCACACATTATTGTCTGTAAGACAAAAAAACAATTATACTCTATTGTACAGTTTGAACAACAGTTGAACTGTGCCAGCATAACATCAACAATAGGGTAGACTAGTTGAACATGCATACATGTGCACAAGCACAGAGATTACATTTACAACAATATCTAGCCTAATATAAACATATATGGCTTCAAACTTTGAACAGAGACCAGAACGTACAAATGTATCTGGGAAGGTACGCAAACAGTATCTACCTACAGCCATGTCCATCAGGCATGTTTAGGCAAATATTTTTTATATTAAAACCAGCTTCAATATCAACCATCTCAATTATGTTACACAGCTATCCATTAAAATTCTTTGCAGTTGCTGATGTTACACGTTTGCTAACAAGAAACAAATGTAAGGTGTGGTGCATGTCTTCAACCAGGATCTCAGCGATCACTGCCTCATTGCCTGCATCCGTAATGGGTCCGCGGTCAAACGATCACCCCTCATCACTGTCAAACCCTCCCTAAAACACTTCAACAAGCAGGCCTTTCTAATCGAACTGGCCCGGGTATCCTGGAAGGATATTGACCTCATTCCGTCAGTAGAGGATGCCTGGTTATTCTTTTAAAGTACTTTCCTCACTATCTTAAATAAGCATGTCCCATTCAAAAAATGTAGAACCAAGAACAGATATAGCCCTTGGTTCACTCCAGATTTGACTGCCCTTGAACAGCACATAAACATCCTATGGCGTACTGCATTAACATTGAATAGCCCCCGCGATAGGCAACTTTTCAGGGAAGATAGGAACCAATATACAAAGGCATACAGGAAAGCAAAGGCTAGCTTTATCAAACAGAAATTTGCATCCTGTAGCACAAACTCCGAAAAGTTCAGGGACACTGTTAATGGAGAATAAGAGCACCTCCTCCCAGCTGCCCACTGCACTGAGGTTAGGAAACACTGTCACCACCGATAAATCTTCGATAATCAAGAATTTCAATAAGCATTTTTCTGCGGCTGGCCATGCTTTCCACCTGGCTACCCCTACACCTCTCAACAGCTCTGCACCCCCCACAGCAACTTGCCCAAGCCTCCTCACTTCTCCTTCACCCAAATCCAGATAGCTGATATTCTGAAAGAGCTGTAAAATCTGGACCCTACAAATCAGATGGGCTAGACAATTTGGACCCTCTCTTTCTAAAATGATCTGCCACAATTGTTGCAACCCCTATTACTAGCCTGTTCAACCTTTCTTTCGTATCGTCTGAGATCCCTAAAGATTGGACAGCTGCTGCGGTCATCCCCATCTTCAAAGGGGGAGACACTCTAGACCCAAACTGTTACAGATATATATCCATCCTACCCTGCTTTTCTAAAGTCTTTGAAAGCCAAGTTAACAAACAGATCACCAACCATTTTGAATCCCACCGTACCATCTCTGCCATGCAATCTGGTTTCCGAGCTGGTCATGGGTACACCTCAGCATCGCTCAAGGTCCTAAACGATATCATAACTGCAATCGATTAAAGACAATACTGTGCAGCCGTCTTCATCAACCTGGTCAAGGATTTCAACTCTGTCAATCACCACATTCTCAGACATGATGGTTTCTCAAATGACTGCCTCGCCTGGTTCACCAACTACTTATCAGATAGAGTTCAGTGTGTCAAATCGGAGGGCCTGTTGTCCGGACCTCTGGCAGTCACTATGGGGGTGTCACAGGGTTCAATTTTCGGGCCAACTCTTTTCTCTGAAAACACCAATGATGTCGCTCTTGCTGCTCGACACCATTCTGTATACTTCTGGCCCATATTTGGATAATGTGTTAACAACCCTCCAGACGAGCTTCAATGTCATACAACACTCCTTCCGTTTCCTCCAACTGCTCTTAAAAGCAAGTCAAACTAAATGCATGCTCTTCAACCGTTCGCTGCACACACTCGCCTGCCCATCTAGCATCACTACTCTGGACAGTTCTGACTTAGAATATGTGGACAACCACAAATACCTAGGTTTCTGTTTAGACTGTAAACTCTCTTTCCAGACTCACATTAAACATCGCCAATCCAAAATTAAATCTAGAATCGGCTTCCTATTTCGCAACAAAGCCTCCTTCACTCATGCTGCCAAACATACCCTCGTAAAACTGATTATCTTACCGATCCTTGACTTTGGCGATGTCATTTACAAAATAGCCTCCAACACTCTACTCAGCAAAAGGATGTAGTCTATCACAGTGCCATCCGTTTGGTCACCAAAGCCCCTTTTACCACCCACCACTGCGACCTGTATGCTCTCTTTGGCTGGCACTCACTTCATATTTGTCACCAAACCCACTGGCTCCAGGTCATCTATAAGTCTTTGCTAGGTACAGCCCCGCCTTATCTCAGCTTACTGGTCACCATAGAAACACCCACCCTGTTTACCTAGCTAACTTAGTTTGCTTCCTACCTCGCTAGGTAAGTTAGCAAACAGAATAAATATTTAATCTCCCCCACTGTAACACAGTAGTATATGCCAGCAATACACAATATGGTTTTCAGTAGATAAACTAAAGTTAACTAGCTAGCTAGGTGGCTTGCAGGAAAACGTATTTACTAAGTTAGACACCATATTTGTCATCGGCCCTCTTGGTGGTGGCATCAGCTGTAGCTGAGCTTCTAACGTTAGTTAAATCCAACTCTTTGTTTTGAATCATCTTCACTATATTCTGGATGAAACATGTATGGTTGAATGTCACCATGTAGCTAATAGATGCTCCATTGTCAAATTCATGTTGATGAGAGGATACCTTGAAGCCATTGTGTCTGGTTAGTTCTTTCAGTTTTGCCCAAAAGATTGTTGTTAGTGTCAACCTGCTTTTAGAAAAAAGACCACCTTGGAGGAGGGGCCAGTGCACGAAACACCGCAAAACACAAGTTGTAATCATTCAGAGACTGGAAAAAATGTGTCCGCTTGTATATTTAGTAATTAATCCGCCGATAGGAACATTGTTGAAAGACATCCAATAATAGCTTTATCGAACATGGACAACCATATGTACACGCACAAAAACATGTACAGAGCTATCAGTTTAACATAGAACCTTCGCAAAATGCCACAAATCAGGACTACCCCGGAAGCTGTCACAGGGTGTATCATTCAGCTTGCAAAGCCCTGACCTGCCTTCCTCGTGGGCAATTCTGTCCTAAAAATGCCTCAGACATGATGAAAACAAGCCCAGATTCCCCCAGGGTGAAATTCCCCTTTAAGGTTTCTGGAAAAAAAATAAGAGAGCTGTGTGTGTTGACGCTCTGTGGGACAAGGCAAGTTACACACCACTCTGGGTGATATGGTCCACCTATAGGCTTTTAATGAATGACAAACAGACATGTGTGAAACGTTTGAGCGACTGCTCTATCCTTTTATCCAGGCAAATATAATTATTAAAGCATATGTGAAGGGTGTTAATCCTTACTGTTCCCATTGGAATTTCAATAATAAAAAGTGTCAACCTGGTTCTGTACAAAGATATTGTATGTTATCTAGCTCTGTCTAACCATGAACTGCTATTACATACAGCATAAAACAATTACCTGGTACTGGTATTTAAAAGGAAATGTTACCTAGATTTCTTGGATATAATGTTTTTAGTGTTCTTGCAGGGGCCCCTTGTTCTGCGCCTTTGGGTGAATGTCACATTAGTGCAGGCTCAGTGACCTAACAACTCCCTTGCCTGGCCTGCCCCTGCGGCCTACAGTGCTCCCAACAACCTGGAACTCCGTTTCTCAACCACACCCACTCCTGCTCCCCACCACAGGGGTCACAAATCACCCAATCCCCTCTCGCTCAACGACACAGTAGCTCCTCTGGAGCACACAGCAACACACACACAATGAGCTCTGTCTCCAAGGGTAGACTGTGTGTGCGTGTCTCTGTGCTGGGTTTGTGTGTGAGGACATATTGCTACCTTTCCTGGCAGATTGAAGAGTGTACCTTCCATATTCACTAAAGATCAGACTGCCTGTGGTGACAGGTGAAAAAAGATCCGAAATCTTACGGTCACTTGTAAAACTAATCTAAAATAGGATCTACTGTGCAAAGAGGAGTATGTCTTTGCCTGTGTGAAGCAGGATGTGAAATCTGACTCCACTTGAAGCTGGGATGTCCCACCTAACATTTAATTAGCTTTTCTGACTATCCATCAACTTCTGGCTAAACCCTACGTCACAGCCACTAACAATCGTAGCGCAGCAGGAGAGAGTGGTTTCGTCGCAGTAGTACATTCAGAGATTTATAGCCAGTAATCATAAATAATAAATAGATGTAAAAAATATATATAATAAACGTTCTGTTTGTCATAGACGGACAATATTAATATGAGATGAAAGGTGAGTTCCTAACGAGTTCAGGAAGCCGAGCTAGAGCGATGGGGACAGACTTTTTGATCAAGAGAGACCTTTAGAAAATACGCACATTTTGTCTAACACTAAACATATAAATATGAATTTTACAGTTATAAAGAAGGTGAAATCTTATAGTTGTAATTTGATTGTACCATATTTTGAAAACATACAAGTCATTTCCAGTCTTATTCATACAGTTGTGTTGAATAGGAAATACACCATATAAAATATTTAATGTTTTCATATTTGTGTCATATTTGTACTGTGTACTTGAGCTTGTGTCCTCAAAAGTGACTACACCTCAGTAATTTACAACTATTTCTACCCAGAATGGTGAGATTTTAACCTTTCTTGGAGTATGCAGAATTACTAGTTATTGTTTATGGGCATTTCAAGGTAAATAATGACTTTTGGGATAACTTAGATTACATTTTTGATTACATGTTGTTACATTTAACTGGTTTTAAATAGTGAAACATTCAAAGTTCTCTTTTTTAACTGATGAAAACACACTGCTTTGCAATGAAGGTCTACAGTAGCCTCAACAACACCCACTAGGGTAACACCATCTAGGGTAACACCATTGTGTAGTCGGAGGACAGCTATTTTCCATCCTCATCTGTGTACATGGACTTCAATACCAAACCTAGGAGGCTCATGGTTCCATAGACACAGAAATGATGACCACTTCTGGAGGATGTCCTCCAACCTATCAGGGCTCTTGCAGTATTAACTGACATGTTGTCAATCCAACCAAAGGATCAGAGAATTTACCTAAAGCGTAAGCCACAGCTAGTGAGCACTGAAGTGCATAACGTGTGTTTAGTAGTTAACTCAACAGTTTTGAACAAATTCATTTTTCTCAAATTAAGGTGAAGCAGCAGAAAGAGAAAAATACATATTTTGATCTATTTTTTTATTCTTAGTTTGCATTTCACTTACTTAGCTAATGCAGCTACAGTAATTTAGACTATACTCAACAACCTAACTCTAACAGAGAGGAGTGATACTTAGGTTAGCTAGCTGGCTAAGTCAAGGTAAGCTTTCGGTTTTATTAATGTATTGCCACCGGGGCCCGCCGGTGTAACTGCTAAACTGCTTGCTATGTATTACTGCATGACTGTACACACGGATTGGATTGTGGGTTTACTAATGCGTTAGTTCTAGGTTGCTGAATACAATGTTAATATGGTGACAACGATATAGGCTGTGTAGTGGTTAATGGTCATGATATTAAGGTTTGGCCTGGAGAGTTTTTTGTGCGTGGTCAAAGACAGCTGTTGTGTTGTGCACTAAAGTCCACAAGCTAAGGGGAAGGTGAGAGGAGGAAGGCGTGTAGATGTGAGATGGAATTATATAACTAGCAAAGCGATGATGCTGTATGTGGCTGCTATGAAGGTGAAATATGTGTGCGGGTGATCAGGGGTGTATTCATTCCGCCGATTCTGTTGCGAAACATTTCTTAAACGGAAGCAAACAGAACGAAATGGGGAGGGACCTGCCTGAATTTGTCCAATAGAAACTCTCATTTTAGTTGCAAAACACAACATTGCTTGGACTAATTATTACATCCCAGATCTGCTAGTTGCAGGCAAGTGTGTGCAAGGTGGTATTTCATTTTTCACTGACTGTCACCTTGTTTGTTGCAATTTGTCTCTCAACCTATGCACCTACGTTATAAACTTTGTTGGCTAAGTTGTAGCAACCTCATGATGGGTATAGGGCAAATTCAAGTATTATGTAGTAGCTTAAAGCAATCAATGTTACATTGAGATGGTGAATGGAAAATGAATGATAGTCATCCAATATGCTGTAATAGAAATAAGGCCATACTCATAAAAATACAAATTTGTCCTCCCTAATCCGAAGTGAACATTTAATAGAGAGAGAAAGAGAAAGACAGAAGGACTGAGTGTTCACAAATTATTTTGCTCCTCCGCTTTCTATCCAAATGTTAAACAACTCTCTATCCTCCCTGACTGCTGTTCACCTGCCGAGAAAAAGGTGAGAAGACCAACCTCCAAATGTCCTTAATCATATAAACACACACTCACTCACACACACGCACGCACACACACACAGTATACTGTGGAGCGAGCAGAGTTCCAAGGCTAACAGTCTCCCTGCTGTAACGCACACCTGCCTATGGCTGCCAGATCATTAGACAACAGCAAACACCATCCCTCCACACACACACACACACACACACACAAACACACACACACACACACACACACACACACACACACACACACACACACACACACACACACACACACACACACACACACACACACACACACACACACACACACACACACACACAGACCAACCCTACTATCTAACCGAAAATCAGAGCCACTGATACAGAGGCAGGGGACACGCCATTGTGTACCCAATCACAGCGCCTATCTGTTCCGGCGGCCCAGCCCAACCTAGCCATATCTTATTGGTTTAACACTGAACAAACTGTGGCATGCAGCACACAGGCCCACCAGCCACAGGTTCTACTTTATTTGATCATATTTCTATTTACCTTACTTTCTTCCCTAAGCCAAGTGGGATTAAGTGGGATTATATTATATGATGTCTGGAAGAAAAGAGTTGCAGGTTAGACAGACAATAGCCAACATTCTCATATTCAGAACAATCTTTAAACGTAATGGTACTGGGATCATTGAGGACTGTTGTCTGTAAAGTCTGTGCATTGTAAATGTTCTTTCATTTTTTGTGGATCAGTTTATCTTCTTGATCAGTGCCCTATGCTGAAACTGTTACTCCTTTACAGGGGTGTCAGAGGGCCCAAAAAAGTAGAATAAAATCATTCCAATTCCGATTAAAATGCAATGGCTGTTTAGCGTATTAATATAGCTGACTTTAAGACCATGAGGAGCATTGCTCAGGGAGAGCAGTTACCAGCCAGGGCGCCTTTTCAGAAACTTTAGAAAGCAGAGAGCAGAGACTGTGGAATTAGCTTTGTACTTCCGGCGCCGACAGAGATGGCCGCCTCGCTTCGCGTTCCTAGGAAACTATGCAGTTTTTTGTTTTTTTACATGTTATTTCTTACATTAGTACCCCAGGTCATCTTAGGTTTCATTACATACAGTCGAGAAGAACTACTGAATATAATATCAGCGTCAACTCACCATCAGTACGACCAATAATATGTTTTTCGCGACGCGGATCCTGTGTTCTGCCTTACAAACAGGACAACGGAGCGGATCCCATGCAGCGACCCAAAAAAACGACTCCGAAAAAGAGGGAAACGAGGCGGTCTTCTGGTCAGACTCCGGAGACGGGCACACCGTGCACCACTCCCTAGCATTCTTCTTGCCAATGTCCAGTCTCTTGACAACAAGGTTGATGAAATCCGAGCAAGGGTAGCATTCCAGAGGGACATCAGAGACTGTAACGTTCTTTGCTTCACCGAAACGTGGCTCACTGGAGAGACGCTATCCGAGGCGGTGCAGCCAACGGGTTTCTCCACGCATCGCGCAGACAGAAACAAACATCTTTCTGGTAAGAAGAGGGGCGGGGGCGTATGCCTTATGGCTAACGTGACATGGTGTGATGAAAGAAACATACAGGAACTCAAATCCTTCTGTTCACCTGATTTAGAATTCCTCACAATCAAATGTAGACCGCATTATCTACCAAGAGAATTCTCTTCGATTATAATCACAGCCGTATATATCCCCCCCCAAGCAGACACATTGATGGCTCTGAATGAACTTTATTTGACTCTTTGCAAACTGGAAACCATTTATCCGGAGGCTGCATTCATTGTAGCTGGGGATTTTAACAAGGCTAATCTGAAAACAAGACTCCCTAAATTTTATCAGCATATCGATTGCGCAACCAGGGGTGGAAAGACCTTGGATCATTGTTACTCTAATTTCTGCGATGCATATAAGGCCCTGCCCCGCCCCCCTTTCGGAAAAGCTGACCACGACTCCATTTTGTTGATCCCTGCCTACAGACAGAAACTAAAACAAGAGGCTCCCACGCTGAGGTCTGTCCAACGCTGGTCCGACCAAGCTGACTCCACACTCCAAGACTCCTTCCATCACGTGGACTGGGACATGTTTCGTATTGCGTCAGACAACAACATTGACGAATAACGTGCGTTGAAGATGTCGTTCCCATAGCAACGATTAAAACATTCCCTAACCAGAAACTGTGGATTGATGGCAGCATTCGCGTGAAACTGAAAGCGCGAACAACTGCTTTTAATCAGGGCAAGGTGTCTGGTAACATGACCGAATACAAACAGTGCAGCTATTCCCTCCGCAAGGCTATCAAACAAGCTAAGCGTCAGTACAGAGACAAAGTAGAATCTCAATTCAACGGCTCAGGCACAAGAGGCATGTGGCAGGGTCTACAGTCAATCACGGACTACAGGAAGAAATCCAGCCCAGTCACGGACCAGGATGTCCTGCTCCCAGGCAGACTAAATAACTTTTTTGCCCGCTTTGAGGACAATACAGTGCCACTGACACGGCCTGCAACGAAAACATGCGGCCTCTCCTTCACTGCAGCCGAGTTGAGTAAGACATTTAAACGTGTTAACCCTCGCAAGGCTGCAGGCCCAGACGGCATCCCCAGCCGCGCCCTCAGAGCACGCGCAGACCAGCTGGCCGGTGTGTTTACGGACATATTCAATCAATCCCTATACCAGTCTGCTGTTCCCACATGCTTCAAGAGGGCCACCATTGTTCCTGTTCCCAAGAAAGCTAAGGTAACTGAGCTAAACGACTACCGCCCGTAGCACTCACTTCCGTCATCATGAAGTGCTTTGAGAGACTAGTCAAGGACCATATCACCTCCACCCTACCTGACACCCTAGACCCACTCCAATTTGCTTACCGCCCAAATAGGTCCACAGACGATGCAATCTCAACCACACTGCACACTGCCCTAACCCATCTGGACAAGAGGAATACCTATGTGAGAATGCTGTTCATTGACTACAGCTCGGCATTCAACACCATAGTACCCTCCAAGCTCGTCATCAAGCTCGAGACCCTGGGTCTCGACCCCGCCCTGTGCAACTGGGTACTGGACTTCCTGACGGGCCGCCCCCAGGTGGTGAGGGTAGGCAACAACATCTCCTCCCCGCTGATCCTCAACACTGGGGCCCCACAAGGGTGCGTTCTGAGCCCTCTCCTGTACTCCCTGTTCACCCACGACTGCGTGGCCACGCACTCCTCCAACTCAATCATCAAGTTTGCGGACGACACAACAGTGGTAGGCTTGATTACCAACAACGACGAGACGGCCTACAGGGAGGAGGTGAGGGCCCTCGGAGTGTGGTGTCAGGAAAATAACCTCACACTCAACGTCAGCAAAACTAAGGAGATGATTGTGGACTTCAGGAAACAGCAGAGGGAACACCCCCCTATCCACATCGATGGAACAGTAGTGGAGAGGGTAGCAAGTTTTAAGTTCCTCGGCATACACATCACAGACAAACTGAATTGGTCCACTCACACAGACAGCATTGTGAAGAAGGCGCAGCAGCGCCTCTTCAACCTCAGGAGGCTGAAGAAATTTGGCTTGTCACCAAAAGCACTCACAAACTTCTACAGATGCACAATCGAGAGCATCCTGGCGGGCTGTATCACCGCCTGGTACGGCAACTGCTCCGCCCTCAACCGTAAGGCTCTCCAGAGGGTAGTGAGGTCTGCACAACGCATCACCGGGGGCAAACTACCTGCCCTCCAGGACACCTACACCACCCGATGTCACAGGAAGGCCATAAAGATCATCAAGGACATCAACCACCCGAGCCACTGCCTGTTCACCCCGCTATCATCCAGAAGGCGAGGTCAGTACAGGTGCATCAAAGCTGGGACCGAGAGACTGAAAAACAGCTTCTATCTCAAGGCCATCAGACTGTTAAACAGCCACCACTAACACTGAGTGGCTGCTGCCAACACACTGACACTGACTCAACTCCAGCCACTTTAATAATGGGAATTGATGGGAAATGATGTAAATATATCACTAGCCACTTTAAACAATGCTACCTTATATAATGTTACTTACCCTACATTATTCATCTCATATGCATACGTATATACTGTACTCTATATCATCGACTGTATCCTTATGTAATACATGTATCACTAGCCACTTTAACTATGCCACTTTGTTTACATACTCATCTCATATGTATATACTGTACTCGATACCATCTACTGTATCTTGCCTATGCTGCTCTGTACCATCACTCATTCATATATCCTTATGTACATATTCTTTATCCCCTTACTCTGTGTACAAGACAGTAGTTTTGGAATTGTTAGTTAGATTACTTGTTATTACTGCATTGTCGGAACTAGAAGCACAAGCATTTCGCTACACTCGCATTAACATCTGCTAACCATGTGTATGTGACAAATAAAATTGTATTTGATTTGATTTGTAAGTCAGCTGTTTAGGCAGTGCAAAGATTTCTTTGATTTTGATGTCGGCATTTGAACTCAGTCTTGTAAGCCTTGTTATAATCTGAGAGCATTAGAAACCAAAAGCTATTATATTGCTATTAAAATGTACAGTTGATGTCAGAAGTTTACATACACTTAGGTTGGAGTCATTAAAACTATTTTTTCAAGAACTTCACAAACGTTTTGTTAACAAATTATAGTCTTGGCAAGTCGGTTAGGACATCTACTTTGTGCATGACACAAGTAATGTTTCCAGAAATTGTTTACAGACAGATTATTTTGCGTATAATTCACTGTATCACAATTCCGGTGGGTCAGAAGTTTACATACACTAAGTTGACTGTGCCATTAAACAGCTTGGAAAAATCCAGAAAATTATGTCATGGCTTTAGAAGCTTCTGATGGGCTAATTGACATCATTTGTGTCAGTTGGAGGTGTACCTGTGGATGTATTTCAAGGCCTACCTTCAAACTCAGTGCCTCTTGTCTTGACATCATGGGAAAATGAAAAGAAATCAGCCAAGACCTCAGAAAAATAATTGTAGACCTCCACAAGTCTGGTTCATCCTTGGGAGCAATTTCCAAACACCTGAAGGTACCACTTTCATCTGTACAAACAATAGTACGCAAGTATAAACACCATTGGACCACGCAGCCGTCATACCGCTCAGGAAGGAGACAGGTTCTGTCTCCTAGAGATGAACGTACTTTGGTGTGAAAAGTGCAAATCAATCCCAGAACAACAGCAAAGGACCTTGTGAAGATGATGGAGGAAACAGGCACAAAAGTATCTATATCCACAGTAAAATGAGTCCTATAGCGACATAACCTGAAAGTCCGCTCAGCAAGTAAGAAGCCAGTGCTCCTTTTTGGAGAAATGTCCTCTGGTCTGATGAAACAAAAATAGACTTGTTTGGTAATAATGACCATTGTTATGTTTGGAGGAAAAAGGGGGCGACTTGCAAGCCGAAGAACACCATCCCAACCATGAAGAACGGGGGTGGCAGCATCATGTTGTGGGGGTGCTTTGCTGCAGGAGGGACTGGTGCACTTCACAAAATAGATGGCATCGTGAGGACGGAAAATTATGTGGATACAGTGAAGCAACATCTCAAGACATCAGTCAGCAAGTTAAAGCTTGGTCGCAAATGGGTCTTCCAAATGGACAATGACCCCAAGCATTCTTCCAAAGTTGTGTCAAAATGGATTCAGGACAACAAAGTCATGGTATTGGAGTGGCCATCACAAAGCCCTGACCTCATTCCTATGGAACATTTGTAGGCAGAATTGAAAAAGTGTGTGTGAGCAAGGAGACCTACAATCCTGACTCAGTTACCCCAGCTCTGTCAGGAGGAATGGGCCAAAATTCACCCAACTGATTGTGGGAAGCTTGTGGAAGGGTATCCGAAACGTTTGACTCAAGTTAAACAATTTAAAGGCAATGCTACCAAATTGAGTGTATGTAAACTTCTGACCCACTGGGAATGTGGTGAAAGAAATAAAAGCTGAAATAAAGAATTCTCTCTCCTATTATTCTGGCATTTCACATTCTTAAAAAAAGTGGTGATCCTAACTGACCTAAGACAGGGCATTTTTATTAAGATTAAATGTCAGGAATGGTAAAAAACTGAGTTTAAATGTATTTGGCTCAGGTGTATGTCAACTTTCGACTTCAACTGTAGGTTGTGAAAGCTGTTTTTATATGTATAGCACCCAGATAGTCCAATTGCTGTGTAGGCAACACAATAATATCAGACAGAGACAAGCATGCCTGGGGAAAAATTGGCATGAGCCGCCTCCTCATTGGCTACTATGTTGTAATATCAATGTTAAAGCCAGGTCACCCGTGATACAAGTCAGTATTCAACGTGAGAGCGTGCAGTGTTCTCGGAGCCGCCTTGTTACTACAAATGTCAATATTCTCCAAGCCGCCTCGTTTGTTTATACGTTTCAATATTCTTACCATCACCTTGTTGATTGATGCACAATGCCTCAATATTCGCAGAAAGTTTCCCTTCCTGGTTAATAATGCAGACAGACAATGCAAAAATTAGCTGGGCGCACACAGTATGAGGAACGGCTCTGACTGCAGCGCAACGAGACATGTTTTTGGGAAGCGCACGAGACAATGACACCGTCATGATAGACTGTATGCATCTTTCTACAAGGGTGGCTTTGTGTAGCCTATTGCAGGGGGTCGGCAACCTTTTTAAAATGCAGTGCCAATTTACAATTGATTCTACAATTTCTAAAGATCTGTGTGCCTGTTATGATTTTCATACACGCACTGTAGGCAACCTAACTGTGCCTCCCCCCCAAAAAAACTGTCCACAAACGGAAGAATTCTATAGCGAGGTACCAGACAGAGGCGCTGTCCATTCAGCACCACACCACAGAGCTCCACTATACCTACCTGTACTGAGGCAATGTCCATTAAGCGGTAGTGAATCATAGGCGAGAGCTTAATGTGTAGATATTGCTTTTGTATTTCGTGATTTCTATCGATCTTTGGTTGAAATTGTTTGTCTTCATGTTGTCACACCCTGACCTTAGTTCCTTTTTTGGGGCGTGAGTTGGGGTGGGCATTCTATGTTATTTTTCTAGGTTTTCTATGTGTTTGGCCTGGCATAGTTCCCAATCAGAGGCAGCTGTCTATCGTTGTCTCTGATTGAGAACCATACTTAGGTAGCCTGTTCCCACCTGGTGTTTGTGGGTAGTTGCTTTCTGTTTTGTACCTGACGGAGCTGTTTCGGTTGTTCTTTTTGTTAATTTGTAATTAGTGTTCAGTTCTATTTAATAAATGACGAACACGTACCACCATGCTGCGCTTTGGTTACACATGTGTCCTTGTCGATTGTAGGCCTAAGTAAGTCCTTTAATGTACAGTACCAGTCAAAAGTTTGGACACACCTACTCATTCAAATGTTTTTCTTTATTTTACTATTTTATACATTGTAGAATAATAGTGAAGACATGAAAACTACGAAAGAAAACATATGGGATCATGTAGTAACCAAAAAACTGTTAAACAAATTGAAATATATTTTAGATTCTTCAAAGTAGCCACCCTTTGCCTTGATGACAGCTTTGCACACTCTTGGCATTCTCTCAACCAGCTTGATGAGGTAATCAGCTGGAATACATTTCAATTAACAGGTGTGCCTTGTTAAAAGTTTATTTGTGTAATGTATCTGAGCCAATCAGTTGTGTTGTGACAAAGTAGGGGTGGTATACAGAAGACTGCCCTATTTGGTAAAAGACCAAGTCAATATTATGCCAAGAACAGCTAAAATAAGCAAAGAGAAATGACAGTCCATAATTTCTTTAAGACATGAAGGTCAGTTAGTCTGGAAAATTTCTAAAACTTTTAAAGTTTCTTCAAGTGCAGTCGCAAAAACCATCAAGCCCTATGATGAAACTGGCTCTCATGAAATTGCAGCCCAAATAAATAATTCAGAGTTCAAGTAACAGACACATCTCCACATTAACTGTCCAGAGGAGACTGCATGAATCAGGCCTTCATTGTTGGTTTCCTGCGAAGAAACCACTACTAAAGGGCACCAATGAGAAGAAGAGAATTGCTTGGGCCAAGAACCACAAGCAATGGACATTAGACAGGTGGAAATCTGTCCTTTGGTCTGATGAATCCAAATTTGAGATTTTTGGTTCCAACCACCAAGTCTTTGTGAGATGCAGAGTAGGTGAATGGATGATCTCCGCATGTGTGGTTCCCACCGTGAAGCATTGAGGAGGAGGTGTGATGGTGTGGGTGTGCTTTGCTGGTGACACTGTCAGTGATTTATTTAGAATTCAAGGCACAAACTTCTTCAGGATTGGTCGGTCCACTGCGGGACGGTTGAGCTAACATAGGCTAATGCAATTATTATGAGGTTGTAAGTAAGAAGAATATTTCCCAGGACATAGACATATCTGATATTGGCAGAAAGGTTAAACTCTTGTTAATCTAACTGCATTGTCCAGTTTACATTAGCTATTACAGTGAAATAATACCATGCTATTGTTTGAGGAGAGTGCACAGTTTTGAACATTAGGTACATTTCGGCAGTCTTGATACAACATTTTGAACAGAAATACAATGGTTATTGGATCAGTCTAAAATTTTGCACGTACACTGCTACCATCTAGTGGCCAAAAGCTAAAAATCTACCTTGCACCTGGGCTAGAATAATACATTATGGCCTTTATCTTGCATTTCAAAGATGATGGTACAAAAAAAAAAAGGTTGTTTTTTTCTTTGTATTATCTTTTACCAGATCTAATGTGTTATATTCTCCCACATTCCTTTTACATTTCCACAAACTTCAATGTGTTTCCTTTCAAGCGGTACCAAGAATATGCATATCCTTGCTTTATGGCCTGAGCTACAGGCAGTTAGATTTGGGCATGTCATTTAGGCGAAAATTGAAAAAAAGGGGCTGATCCATAAGAGGTTTTAAATAGCATGGCTACCACAGCATTCTGCAGCAATATGCCATCACATCTGGTTTGTGCTTAGTGGGACTGTCATTTGTTTTTCAACAGGACAATGATCCAAAACACCTCCAGGCTGTGTACGGCTGTCTCAACCCAATTGAGATGGTTTGGGATGAGTTGGACCACAGAGTGAAGGAACAGCAGCCAACAAGTTCTTACCATATGTGGGAAATCCTTCAAGACTGTTGGAAAAGCATTCCAGGTGAAGCTGGTTGAGAGAATGTCAAGAGTGTGGAAAGCTGTCATCAAGGCAAAGAATCTCAAATATAAAATATATTTTTGATTTGTTTAACACTTTTTTGGGTACTACATGATTCCATATGTGTTATTTCATAGTTTTCATGTCTTCACTATTATTATGTAGAAAATAGTAAAAATAAAGAAAAGCCTTGAATGAGTAGGTGTGTCCAAATTTACTGTATGTATTTTATTGCAATGCATGTGTAGGTTTTATCTGGCAGAGTTTGCATTCACATTCAGCTGTTTTAAGCTCTGGTTACTTTCAAGTTGACATCAGCATTTGAAGTCGGCTTTTGTTGTGACTTGATATTGTGTATTATGCGTCTATTTAATGTTTCACTGTATGCGCTGTTCTACAAGTAAATGAGTCAATGTATGATGAAGTTGAGTAGTGGTTGACATTGTACAGACCACAGACATTCCACAGACCTTTAAACCTAATAATGTAGTGATAATTAATGGATGGATTCATTTTTGTTTTGTTTTTGCTGTTCTCCAAATAGCATTTTCTAGTTTTTAAATTGTGTAGAAATGCACTAAATGAGCTTCAACCTCCAAAAATGTCCTCCCATACCCTAGGTTATGCTGAATTGACACCACTGCTCCTTTATATTGACAAAAGGAGGAATGTCTAGGCCAGAATGCTGGTGCTCCTGCCATTTCTCCTAACTGTTCTTAGTGGGTATCAGATGTAATGTCTCCATCAGTAGAGAACTATCCCACCCCCAAACAATAGTCCTTGGCCTCCTCCATCCATCCATCTTTGTTTGTCCAATACAGTAAAAGAACCCTGGAGGAAAAGTTTGGCATTCCTCTGCCCACCATTGTGATGGAACGATCAATAGAATGGATCAATTGGAGAAAGAATCCCAACCTTTGGAATTAGAACTAATTCTCATTCTATGATCCAACCGAAAAACCACTTGGGATTGAAGGTGATTGATCTGGGAACAAGTCTGTCACATATTTTCCCTGCTCCTATTCACTGGACAGACTTCCATATGAAAGGCTAACTCAACAGGTTCCTGAGGCCCATTTTTTTGCTCTTTCCCAGTGGTGGTGTTGGTTCTCGTAATGGTGAGGCATATCTGCACTGTGTCTGTAAATGTGTAGATCTATGGATGTGTGTCAATGGTGTTTGAATGAAGAGGAGACCTCCCAGTAAGGAAGACAGCATTTCACTCATTCCTCTGTCTGCAACGAGATTAGATATCACTGCTGTGACACTGTAAAACAGGGTTGCCCCACACACACACATGTGCACACGCGCACACACACACCTATATGTACACGAAAACTCACTATATCTTCCTAAAACACACATGTATACAGTAAGTTAAGTAAAGAGATATATCATGGCCTAATATTCAGTCTGGCTGATATAACCAGGATCTGATTTCTCTGGTTTCTCCCCCAGAGATCCTCTGTAAAGTAAATATATACACATATGACCTGTTATACCAAAGAGAAAGCACAATATCTGTCATCTCCAATGGCACCCTCTCTTACACACACCACAGTCAATAGGCTATGCACACTCTCTTACACACACCACAGTCAATAGGCTATGCACACTCTCTTACACACACCACAGTCAATAGGCTATGCACAGTTCAGGCCAATTAGAGGGGTTGAAGTATAGCAATAGAGTGATCTATAGCCCAGGAGCTGGGACGTGTTCCAGGAGGATCCAGAAGTAAATGCTGGGTGACATGGACGTGCTGACTTAATGCCTCCACACGTTTTATGAGCTAGCCCGACTGATGGGGTGAGAAATAGGCTAGGTAGAGACAGTTTAACAACAACTCTTAACAATCAGTGTTCACATCCACAAATAGACACTCAGATACTGTAGGCCATGTCAAAGAAGTGGGAGTCACTGATGTCACTTGATGAGTGTTAGGCTACTTGACCTCTGGTACAAAAGGAAAATTGTTCCTGAGCAATACTTCATATGACTGAGTAGCATGGAGAACTGATGGCTGGGTGGATACACTGTAGTGGGTGCTGTAGAATATCAAAAGTAGGATTGATTGTGTCCTTTGGTTTTGTCATTAGTTTAGGGGTTCACCAGGAAAACAAGGAGTTCTAAGGTTGTCTTCATAGCATTTCATGTGGCTGGCCAGAGGGTGGTGTGTTCCCTGCTTGTTCTTTCTGCTGCCCCACAGCTCTAGTCATTTGGACTCTGCCCAGGCCACAGGGGCAGAAATGGAGGGAACAGGGGGGCTTCATCCTTTATTACCCATAAAGAGCCAGGAGTGGAGACACTTGTCCACAGTAAAAAACGCTCGACAACTGCCGTGTTGTTGACTTTAAATCCCGGCTCTCGCTAATACCCCCCCCCCCCTTAATAAATGGATTCATGCTGGAATTTTTCCCCTCCAAATGCACAGTCATTCTAAACGCACAGTTGCTTTTCTGGGGTGCTGAAAGTGTGTGTGTGTGTGTGTGTGTGTGTGTGTGTGTGTGTGTGTGTGTGTGTATGTGTGTGTGTGTGTGTGTGTGTGTGTGTGTGTGTGTGTGTGTGTGTGTGTGTGTGTGTGTGTGTTTGTTGTGAAGAAGATTGATTGGACAAGAGTATGTTGGAGTTTTTCTTCAAATTGTATTCTTTCTTTCTTTCTCTCAATTAAATTCAGTTCGATTCAAAGGGTTTATTGGCATGGGAAACATATGTTTACCTTGCCAAAGCAAACAGAATAGACTAAATTGATTCTCTCCAAATAGTTATCTTTGTGCTTTCTCAACATTTGGTTGGGTCTAAATTTGTTTCTGTCCTGGGGCTCTGTGTGGTCTGTTTGTGTTTGTGAACAGAACCCCAGAACCAGCTGGCTGAAGGGACTCTTCTCTAGGTTAATCTCTCTGTAGGTGAGGGTTTTGTGGTAGAATGTGTGGGCATTGCTTCCTTTTAGTTGGTTGTAGAATTTAACAGCTCTTTTTTTGGATTTTGATAACTAGCGGGTACAGTCCTAATTCTACTCTGCATGCATTGTTTGGTATTTTGCATTGTACACAAAGTACATTTTTGCATAATTATGAATACAGAGTCTCAATTGTGTGTTTGTCTTATTTTGTGAATTCTTGGTTGGTGAGTGGACCCCAGACCTCACAACCATAGAGGGCATTGGTGGAAGTATTTTTAGCCAGCTCCTAATTGGGAGGTTGGGTTTTATGTTCCTTTTGATGGCATAGAAGGCCCTTCTTGCCTTGTCTCTTAGATCATTCAAAGCCTTGTGGAAGTTACATGTGGTGTTCAAGTTTAGGACTAGGTAGGTGTAATTATTTGTGTGCTCTAGGACAACAGTGTCTAGATAGAATGTGTTGTCTTGGCTACTGGTTCTTTTTTGGAACGCCATTATTATTGTCTTACTGAGATTAACTGTAGGAGCCCAAGTCTGACAGCATCTGTGCAGAAGATCTATGTAGGTGCTACTGTAGGCGCTCATTGGTTGGGGACAAAAGCACCAGATCATCAAACAGTAGACATTTGATTTCTGAGTCCAGTAGGGTGAGGCCGGGTGTTGCAGACTATCCTAGTGCCATCGCCAATTCATTGATATATATCTCTCTCTTAGTCCAGCTCCTCAAACAGACTCCTCTGAGTCCTGGCAGATAGGAGGTGTCAATAAACAACAATGGGAGCCGGGCTGGGGCCCAACACACAGACACACACAGACAAACACACACTTTCACCCCAGTGGATATCTACCTGTGTGTTAAACATGGCTCTGATACATTTAGACAGACTGATAAAAAGAAAGAGAAAGACCTCCTTTCCAGGGAGACAAGGCCACTGGTTCTAGTAAAGGCAGTAGAAGTATCTGTAGAAGGCATAGATTGTGTCCCAAATGGCAGACTTTTCCCTATATACTGCAGTACTTTTGACCAGGTAGCATAAAAAAAAGGTAGATTACTATGTAAGGAAATGTTTGCCATTTGGGTAGCACACATAGTCTCCATCTTTTAAGCCCTTTTATTGTGGCCCCTCTCCCTGGCCTTTCTAAAGCCCTGTTGATGAGCAGTCCGGGCAGGGGCTCTCAGGCCAGCAATAATCTCTCTTCATGGTGCTGAGAGAGTGAAGTGAGCCATAAGAACCCTCTCTGTCAGCCATCAGAAAGAAAAAGTCATAATTATAGTGCTTCTCTCTGTCGCATGGACTCAAATAAAGCTTCTTGCCTGAGCCCTTTTACACTCCCCCCTGCCCTGACACACACCCCCACACACACACACACGCAAACACACACACACACACTCACACACCCTTCAATAAAGAGGCACTAATCAATCAGGGGCTCCCCTGCCACAGCTTCATCCTGCTCCCTGTCTGAAAGGCGGACTGACAGCCCTTAACCTCCCAGCATTGTCAGGGGAGACTGATTAGGCTTCTGACTGGCTACCTCAGCCACCAGCAAGAAAAGCATGGGTTAAAGGGTCCCCATTTGAAATCGAAAAACACTGAAAAGTTCTGGACACCTGCTTTTAAAGCGATGCTTGTTTCTGCAGTTCTATCCCCTCTTTTTTGTTATTTGCAATTTGGGGGAGGTGGAGGGGAATGGGGCTGTTTAGGAGGGAGGAGGGAATCTGGTGAATAAGTGTGTGTGTGTGTGTGTGTGTGTGTGTGTGTGTGTGTGTGTGTGTGTGTGTGTGTGTGTGTGTGTGTGTGTGTGTGTGTGTGTGTGTGTGTGTGTGTGTGTGTGTGTGTGTGTGTGTGTGTGTGTGTGTATTTGGGCTGAAGTTTTGAAGGGGGAGCTTGGCCCTGGGCCCAAGGCTGGAACAAAGAGTGGACGCTCTTTACATGCATAGCCAGACAGAGCAAACTGGCCGACATAGCTGCCAGCAAACACGAGGCCCCAAAAAAGTGAAAAGAAGAAAGTAGGGGAAAGCCAACCAACACAACATCAATCGACATCCCTCTCCAACCTTGCAGCATTTTAGCCATTTGTTTAGTTAATATCAGAAATGTATTGGGTGGCATGCTTGCGAGGCATTAAATAGCACAAGCTGCTTAGATTTTAGTGTTTGTGTTCAATATGGGCTATGTGGCCATGGGTAAGAGATCCCTTCGCAAACACCCGCAGGGTGAACAAATACATGCAATTAGTTCAACAGAGCAGCAGAAAGACAGGTGGGTGGAGAGGAGAGAGGAGAGGGGCTGCTTTGTCTGTTCTGTTTATGTTCTCTTCATCAGTCCAGCACTTGATAGTGGATCCATCACATATCAAAGTCCACTGCATATCCGTTAACCTCTGAGCAGAGCACATGAACATGAACAATACCCACATCCCATAAATAATAATAATATATATATATATATATATATATATATATATATATATATATATATATATATATATATATATATTTACCTTTATTTAATAAAGCTTTGCAAATTCAGACCAAAACTTTCTAAAGCCTGAACTTTTTTTCTTTTACATGCCTATTATTTCTGGAGGTGCAGTGGATTCTTTTTCTTTTCTTTTCTCTTTTTTCTCCGAAATCAGCTTAAAAGCACTGCTACGATTTTGCCCTCCAAAAGAAGGGGGCACCCACTCCATCAATGAAGAACAATAGCATATTCTGACAAAAGTCTGAGGGCGTTACGCCACCCCTCCGTCACCAGTTCACCCTCCATACAAACTCCACCGGTGACTGGTAAATGCCACTTCCAATCTTTCTCTTTTCTCTTTCTCCCTCTCCTTCTCTTTTCATCCCTTCTCTTCTTTGGGGCCATCAATGGGTGTTTTAAGCATTGTGCGTGTTTTTGGGGGGCGGTGAGTCAGTCTGGATCATTAAAAGCAGGCCCAGTCTTTGGCCAGATCAAAATAATTAACTGGAGGGGTCACAAGCTAATGAAATGAAAAGGGGGGCTGAAAGGGACCTCTAAATGGCTCTCACTAATCCTCCCTTTACCTTGTTTTAGGGAGGGGGACCCATGCCTCTATTGGCCATCTCCACTGATAATAGGTGGACGTTCTGTAGGGGGATATATGAGGAGGGTGTGTGTGTGTGTGTGTGTGTGTGTGTGTGTGTGTGTGTGTGTGTGTGTGTGTGTGTGTGTGTGTGTGTATGTGTGTGTGTGTGTGTGTGTGTGTGTGTGTGTGTGTGTGTGTGTGTGTGTGTGTGTGTGTGTGTGTGTGTGTGTGTGTGTGTGTGTGTGTGTGTGTGTGTGTGCACATGCGTGCGTGCCTGTGTTTGTGTGTATCCTTAGATCCCACTTGTATTTGTGACTGAAGCTAAACTATATTTCCTGCCTAATCCTAAGGTAAAACTTTCCATGAAATGTGTGTCCCAGACTCCCAACCCACATTTTGGGAAACACAAAATTAAATGTCAGGAAGGACAAGGGAAGGATAAACAAAGGATATGAATAGGGGTAGATGACTGTGAGCAATGAACAACTCTGCGTCACTCTGAACAGGTTCTACTGGAGCAGGTCCCAACATGTCAGTGAGAAGAGAAGAGAAGAGAAGAGAAGAGAAGAGAAGAGAAGAGAAGAGAAGAGAAGAGAAGAGAAGAGAAGAGAAGAGAAGAGACTCAACTATATTTCCTGCCTAACCCTAAGGTAAAACATACTATGAAATGTGCAACAAGCTCTCACAGTCTCACGTCAGAATTAGACATTCATCCATGTTTCTCAAATGTCAAATTTCAAAGTTCTTTCAAATGTCAAATTTCAAAGTGTTTAAGGTTAAGTTTAGGCATTAACTCAACCTTTTTAAGGTTAGGGTTAAGCATTAATTCCGAAGGTTTTAATGGTAAATACCCATTACATTTCTGGGAGTTTATACATGGTGTGCAACTTTCTTTATTTTCATAGTTTATAGTTTATTCGCCGTTAGTCAGCACCTCCACACAAACTATTTTTTCTGGGTGTGCGCCTGCTCATGTTTTTTAAAGGTTAAGGTAATACACGACTCAGATAAGGCCCAGATGCAGACATTGGAGGCAGACAGTTAGAATCTCAGATGTGTATTACAAAACAGTCAGCAGGTGAACGGCAGGTCCAGGGCAGGCAGGGGTTGGTAATCCAAGACAGCGTCAATCAGGGACAGAACGGCAGGCAGGCTCAGGAAAAGTGGGATGTATACGGAGGGTGCGGGGCAACCGAAGACGAACAGCAGAGGGGCTAAAAATCTTAGACATGGGGAAAGTTTATGGGACTCTCCCCGTAGGGGCAGATCCCGAGTGGACAGCCATACCCTCTGCTGAGAGGATAGCGGGGAGTAGGGCTCCGGTGGCGGTCTGCCTGTCGTCGATATCTGGAGGTGGTCTTGAGAAGAGCGGACTAGGCTCTTTTCCAGGTACGGCGACAGCGGCGGGCGAACATTTGGGCCGTGGGTATGCTGATCTCTTCCATGAATCCGGAAGACATGTGGCATAATGAGCTGAGCCGTCACCTTGGCTGAGGGTAACTTGAGAAGGGGAATGAAATGGGCGGCTTTGGAAAAACTATCCACCACCGTCAGGATAGTGGTGTTGCCATCGGATGGAGGGAGACCAGTGACAAAGTCCAGGGATATATGGGACCAGTGGCGGTGAGGAACAGGGAGTGGTTGAAGTAGGCGATGAACACAGAGAAGTCAGGAACCAAGTCAGGAACCATGATGGGCCACCAAAAACTTTTGTTGTACAAAGCCCAAGGTCTGACGGGAGCCAGGATGGCAGGCAAGTCTGGAGGAATGAGCCCATTCCGGGACCGGGAAACAGGCAGAGTCCAGGACAAACACCTGGGCAGTAGGAGATTGAAAAGTTCAACTGAGTGAATAGCAGGGCCCATCGAGCTTGCCTAGAGTTGAGGCGCTTGCCGGTGCGGATATATTCCAGGTTCTTGGGATCAGTCCACATTATGAATGGCTATTCCACCCCCTCTAAGCAGTGCCTCCACTCCTCAAAAGCCATCTTGACCGCAGGTAGTTCTCTTGTAATAATTCCTCTCAGTGGTGTTAAGACGATGGGGAAAGGAAAGCACAGGAATGCAGCTTCTGGTCCTGGGCAGAATACTGGGACAGGACATATCCCACTCCTACGTCCGGGGCATTGACCTCCACGAACTGACGGGATGGATCCGGATGGATTAAGATGGGAGCTGTAGTGAATTGATGCTTGAGGCCCGAGAACACCCGGTCAGCAGCTGGAGACCACGTGAACGGGACATTGGGAGAGGTGAGTGCTGAAAGGGGGAAGCCAGTGTGCTGTAACCCCAGATGAAACAGCGGTAGAAATTAACAAACCTCAGGAAGCATTGCACCTGCACTCTGGATGTGGGTTGAGGCCAATCCAGCACCGCTATCACCTTTCCAGAATCCATCTGCATATTTTCTACAGCGTTGATGGAAGGAGACTGTGGAGATATGGAATTCGCATTTCTCAGCTTTAACAAATAACTGGACCTCCAGGAGACGCTGGAAGACCTGTTGGGTGTGAAGAACATGTTCTTGAGCTGAGCTGGAAAAGACGAGGATGTCATCGAGGTAGACGGACACGAACCGTTTCTCCATGTTCACCACGGAGAGCATTGTTAACAAGGGCCTGGAACACTGCAGGAGCATGAGTCAGTCCAAATTGCATCACCGGGTATTCATAGTGCCCGCTAGCCGTGTTAAAGGCTGTCTGCCACTCGTCTCCTTCCCGTAAGCGCACCAGATGGTAGACGTTCCAAAGGTACAACCTCGAGAAGATAGTAGCCCCCTGGAGAGGCTCAAAAGCTGAGGCAATGAGTGGTAGCGGGTAACGTTTTTTAACCGTGATATCATTAAGGCCCCGGTAGTCAATACACGGGCACAAGGTTTTGTCCTTCTTCTCCACAAAGAAGAACCCTGCACCAGCGGGGGAGGCAGAATAATGAATACACCCTGCAGCCAGGGAGTCCTCAATGTACCTTTACATTGCCTTGGTCTCGGGACACAACAGGGAATAAAGCCTTCCCCGAGGTGGTGAAGTGTCCTGGAGAAGGCAGTTGTAGGGCAGATGCGGAGAAAGCGATGTGGCACGGGGCTTGTTGAAAACCTCCCAGAGGTCCTGGTACTCTGCGGGAACAGAGGAGAGGTCCGAGGCTTTTCCCAAGCCTGCATGAAGATGACATAGGGCAGTCTGCAGTAACTTCAGGCAATGAGCATGGCGGAATGGGCTCCAACCCTTGATAGAACCAACCGTCCAGTCGATAAAGCGATTGTGCCTCTGGAGCCATGAAAACCCTAAAACCACGGGTACCTGAGGAGATTCGATGATCAGAAATTGCATGGACTCACTGTGGTTACCTGACACTCGCAGGTTGACTATGTCAATAGAGAGCCCATCCAGCGCTCTGACGTCAATGGGAAGGGAGAGGGGTTGAGTAGGGATTCCAAGCTCTGACACCAGGGTAGTGTCCATTAAACTCTCGTCAGCCCCAGTGTCAATGAGTACCCAGACAACCCACAGCAGGATGGCATGGAGAGGGGTACGAGTACTGAGAGATTCTAAATTCTCCGTATGGCCCACCAGCGTACTCGTACCTACTGATGAGCCTGGTCTTTCAATGGACAGGTAGAAATTAAACGACCGGTACAGACAGATCTTGGTGTTCAGTATGCGTAAACATTCAGCAGGACACAACCTAGCTCTGCCAAGTTGCATAAGCTCTGGAAGAGGCGAGTCGGCAGACCTCAGGTAACCTCGGATTCTCTCTGTAAAGTAGTTGCAGGGGACTTCCGGGATCCCTCGGAGGCGAGGTGGGATCATTGGATGAGCAAGTGTGACTGGGAACAGACCTCCTCTCCCTGCTACGTTCCCGTAAGCGCCCATCAATCCATATGGCCAAGGTGATGAGAGAGTTGAGATCCATGGGCAGCTCCTGGGCTGCGAGTTCATCTTTACCCTCTTCCGATAATTCATGAAGGAACGTGTCGAACAGGGATTGCGGGTTCCAGGCACTCCCGGCGGTCAACATGCGGAAATCAACCGCATAGTCTGCCACACTACTGGAGTCTTGACGTAGTAAGAGTAGCGTCCGAGCAGCCTCTCTCCCAGGCAACAGAGAATCAAACACCTTTTTTACCTCCGCCATGAACTCCTTCAGACTGAAGCACATAGTGGATTGTTGCTCCACACGGCTGTAGCCCAGACGAGAGCCCTCCCACACATCAGCGTTATAAGGTATGCTATCTTCGAGCGGTCCGAGGGAAAATAAGAGGGCTGCAGCTCGAAGATGAGGAGCAGTCGGTGAGAAACGCCCGACAGGTTCCTGAATCTCCAGCGTAGCGCTCCGGAGGAGGTAAGCAGAGTTCTCGGGAAGTCAGGGTGGGCTGGGGAGACGTGCTGCTAACCAGGTTACTGAGAGGCTCGGAGGTTACTGTTGTGGCTGGCTGCCTAATAGACAATGCGCGGAATAGCTCCAGCAATGTATTGAAAGTGTGGTCATGACGTTCCGCTAAGGTCTGGAATCCTTCCATAACATTTTCAAGCAACACCAATGGTGGCTCCTTGAGAGGAGAGGATTTTGCGAAGCTGGCCCAAGTCCGCTGTGTCAGTCATGGCCAGTTCGTACTAACACAACTCAGGATAAGACCCAGATGCAGACACAGGAGGCAGGTTCGAATCTCAGATGTTTATTACAAAATAGGGGGTAGGCAAATGGCTGGTCCAGGGCAGGCAGAGGTCGGAAATCAAAGACAGTGTCAACCAGGGACAGAACGGCAGGCAGGCTCAGGGTCAGGGCAGGCAGAGGTCGGTAATCCAAAAAAGCGTCAACCAGGGACAGGATGGCAGGCAGGCTCAGAGTCAGAGCAGGCAGAATGGTCAGAACCGGGAGGACTAGAAAACAGAAACTAGAGATACTGGAAAATGGGAAAACACTCTGGTAAGACTGGACAAGACAAGATGAACTTGCGGTGGAAGAGAGGTGAAACAGATCAGGGTGTGACAGATTTGGGATAGGCTTACAACAAAAATCTCAAACAACGTTCTATTGCCGGATTCAAACATGCAACCTTTTGCACATGAGGCAGAGGGTCCTAATGGTGAGTGAACATGTAACATTTTGCACCAGAGGCAGATGCTTATGCTGATCCACCATCCCCGACCACAATGCCCTAGCAAAACCGAAACATACTTGATTGTAACAGCACTCCCTGTTGCCCCTAGTGGCCGGTTTCCTTGTCATCTCCCGACGAACTCAGACATGGATGGATGTCTAATACTGACTTGTATCACGGGTGACCTGGCTGGAAATGTGTGTTTGGGAAACACAACATTACATGTCAGGAGGGACAAGGGAAGGATGAGCAAAGGATAGGACTACTGTGAGTAATGAATAATGCTGTGTCACTGTGAACAGGTCCTACTGGAGCAGGTCCCAAGCTGTCAGTAAGGGGAGAGGAGAGGAGAGGAGAGGAGAGGAGAGGAGAGGAGAGGAGAGGAGAGGAGAGGAGAGGAGAGGAGAGGAGAGAACTGGGGAAGCATGCAGAAACACAAAAACAGCATCACAATATTGTATAATCAAACATACACATAAACACAACCTCACAAATGGATGAATCAGAATAGTCAAAGATGGAGGTAAGATGGTATTCACATACACACACAACACTACCGACAGCAATATACACAACAATCCATACATTGAGCGAGCCAACACATGACAGAAGGCACACAGATATGCACACTGCCCACAAAATGAGGTGGAAACTGACAATTGTATGACCGTATTAGAAACACACATTTCCCTCAGATTACAAAGACCCACATAAAACTCGAAAACAAATCAAATTTTGATAAACTACCATATCTATTAGGTGAAATACCACAGTGTGCCATCACAGCAACAATATGTGTGACCTTTTGCCACAAAAGGACAACCAGTGAAGAACAAACACCATTGTAAATATCAAATCAAGTTGTATTAGTCACATGCGCCAAATACAACAGGTACCCAGGGGATAATGGGAGAAAAGGCTTACTTACGAGCCCCCAACCAACAACGCAGTTTAAAAAAAATACAGACAAGAATAAGAGATAAAAGTATCAAGTAATTAAAGAGCAGCAGTAAAACAACAATAGCGAGACTATATACAGGGGGGTACCGGTACAGAGTCAATGTGCAGGGGCACCGGTTAGTTGAGGTAGAATGTACATCTAGGTAGAGTTATTGAAGTGACTACCTAGATGACAACAACAGAGAGCAGCAGCGGTGTAAAGAGGGAGGGGGGCAATGAAAATCGTCTGGGTAGCCATTTGATTAGTTCAGGAGTCTTATGGCTTGAAGGTAGAAGCGGTTTCGAAGCCTTTTGGACATAAACTTAAGCGCTTTTATCATTTGCCGTGCGATAGCAGAGAGAACAGTCTATGACTAGGGTGACTGGAGTCTTTGACAATTTTTAGGGCCTTCCTATGACACCGCCTGGTATAGAGGTCCTGAATGGCAGGAAGCTTGGCCCCAGTGATGTACTGGGCCGTTCGCATTACCCTGTGTATTGCCTTGCGGTTGGAGGCCGAGCGGTTGCCATACCAGGCAGTGATGCAACCATGCTCTAGATGGTGCAGCTGTAGAACCTTTTGAGGATCTGAGGACTCATGCCAAATGTCTCCTGAGTGGGAATAGGTTGCGTCGTGCTCTCTTGACGACTGTCTTGGTATGCTTGGACCATGTTAATTTGTTGGTGATGTGAACACCAAGGAACTTGAAGCTTTCAACCTGCTTCACTGCAGCCCCGTCAATGAGAATGGGGGTGTGCTCTGTCCTCTTTTTCCTGTATTCCACAATCATCTCATTGGTCTTGATCACGTTGAGGGAGAGGTTGTTGCCCTGGCACCACACGGCCAGGTCTCTGACCTCCTCCCTATAGGCTCTCGTCGTTGTCGGTGATCAGGCCTACCACTATTGTGTCATCGGCAAATGTAATGATGGTGTTGGAGTCGTGCCTGGCCATGTAGTCATGAGTGAACTTGAAGTACAGGAGAGGATAGAGCATGCACATGTGAGGGGCCCTAGTGTTGAGGATCAGCGTGGTGGATGTGTTGTTACCTACCCTTACCACCTGGGGGCGGCCCGTCAGGAAGTCCAGGACCCAGTTGCAGAGGGAGGTGTTTAGTCACAGGGTCCTTAGCTTATTGATGAGCTTTGAGGGCACTATGGTGTTGAATGCTGAGCTGTTGTCAATGAAAAGCATTCTCACATAGGTGTTCCTTTTGTCCAGGTGGGAAAGGGCAGTGTGGAGTGCAATAGAGATTGCATCATCTGTGGATCTGTTGGGGCGGTATGCAAATTGAAGTTGGTCTAGGGTTTCTGGGATAATGGTGTTGATGTGAGCCATGACCAGTCATTCAATGCACTTCACGGCTACAGACGTGCTACGGGTCGTAGTCATTTAGGCAGGTTACCTTAGTGTTCTTGTGCACAGGCACTATGGTGGTCTGCTTAAAACATGTTGGCATTACAGACTTAACAGATGTTTAAAATGTCAGTGAAGACACTTGCCAGTTGGTCAGCGCATGCTCGCAGTACACGTCCTGTAATCTGTCTGATTGTCTGTCTGAATGTTGACCTGTTTGAAGGTCTTCCTCAGATCAGCTAAGGAGAGCGTGATCACACAGTCATCCGGAACAGCTGGTGCTCTCATGCATGTTTCAGTGTTATTTGCCTCGAAGCGAGCATAGAAGTAATTTAGCTCGTCTGGTAGGCTCTTGTCACTTTGTAGTCTGTAATGGTTTGCAAGCCCTGCCACATCCGACGAGCGTCAAAGCCGGTGTAGTATATTCATGTTTATTTATTTTTCCTTTTGTACTTTAACTATTTGCACATTGTAACAAAACTGTACATAACCATAATATTACATTTTAATTGTCTCTATTCCTCTTGTGAGTGTAATGTTTACTGTTAATTTCTGATTGTCTATTTCACTTTTGTTTATTATCTATTTATTTTGCTTTGGCAATGTAAACATCTGTTTCCCATAACAATATAGCGAGAGAGAGAGAGAGAGAGAGAGAGCAAGAGAGAGAGAGAGAGAGAGAGAGAGAGAGAGAGAGCGAGATAGAGAGAGAGAGAGAGAGAGAGAGATGGGAGAATAGAAGAGAGGAGAGGAGAGGAGAGGAGAGGAGAGGAGAGGAGAGGAGAGGAGAGGAGAGGAGAGGAGAGGAGAGGAGAGGAGAGGACTGGGGAAGCATGCAGAAACACAAAAACAGCATCACAATATTGTATAATCAAACATACACATAAACACAACCTCACAAACGGATGAATCCGAAGAGTCAAAGATGGAGGTAAGATGGTATTCACATACACACACAACACTACCGACAGCAATACACACAACAATCCATACATTGAGCGAGCCAACACATGACAGAAGGCACCACTGTCCTTGTCTGATGATTTACATTCCTTGTAACATAATGAAATTGTGTCTGAGGCAGAGACAAAGGCAGGTGTCCTAGCATTTACCTGGTTTCAAAAATATTGTAAAAAGATTACAGATACTTAAAAGGCGCAAGTTTAAGTTTGTTCCACCTGAGCGAGTCAGATCACAAGTCAGAGACTACTATGATGATACACCAGATGCTGCAATAGTTTATGTGTAGGGAGCTAGGAGTATTTCTCCTGTCTTATCCGGTTGTACTGTGTAAATGTAAGTATGCTCCCTCTAATTCTCTCTCTTTCTCTTTCTCCTTCTCTCTCTCTTTCTCTCTCTCTTTCTCTCAGAAGACCTGAGCCCTAGGACCATGCCTCAGGACTACCTGGCCTGATTACTCCTTGCTGTCCCCAGTCCACCTGGTCGTGCTGCTGCTCCAGTTTCAACTGTTCTGCCTACGGCTATGGAACCACGACCTGTTCACCGGACGTCCTACCTTGTCCCGAACCTGCTGTTTTGGACTCTCAGCACCTGCTGAATGATCGGCTATGAAAAGTCAACTGACATTTACTCTTGAGGTGCTGACATGTTGCACCCTCTACAACCACTGTGATTATTATTATCTGACCCTGCTGGTCATCTATGAACGTTTGAACATCTTGGTCACGTACTGTTATAATCTCCACCCGGGAACAGCCAGAAGAGGACTGGCTGAGGACTGGCTCCTCTCAAGATTTCTTCCTAGGTTCCAGCCTTTCTAGGGAGTTTTTCTAGCCACCGTGCTTCTACATCTGCATTGCTTGCTGTTTGGGGTTTTAGGCTGGGTTTCTGTACAGCACTTTGTGACATCGGCTGATGGTAAAATAACTTTATAAATCAATTTGATGGATTTGATTGAAATGCATTTGATGGTTCTTTTTTTTTCTTCTAATGCCTCTTAAGGGGAAAGTAATCCAAAAGTAATTGAGCATCCTTCCAGTCATTAGGTAGCAGGCAAACATCAGCTCTGTATCCCAGGAGTTCAGCAGTAGCCAGTTGAACCCAGTCTCACAGTTAGCAGTTTGGATGGAGTAGATTTACCCTGTAAACTGAGAATGTCACGGACAAAGGCACAGGAGAGCACAGCATTGGGAAAAAGAGGGTAAGAGAGGGAGGGAGGGAGGGAGGGAGGGAGGGAGGGAGGGAGGGAGGGAGGGAGGGAGGGAGGGAGGGAGGGAGGGAGGGAGGGAGGGAGGGAGGGAGGGAGGGAGGGTAAATGGTTGTGGGGAGGTAGGACAGGGAGAGATTAAAATAGTTTGAATTGAGTCCACGCTCGCCCTATTCATTTGGTATTCTGCTTAAATCAGGGCTTTTGTTCGGCCTGGCAAAAAGTGGTGTCAATCATCTCGATCCGGTTTTGTAGGATGAGGGAATTTATTATGAATTTGCTCCTACAAATAATGAAGACCATCACCCCCCTTTCTCCCTCTCTCTCTCCCTCGCAACTCCAAACCCCCATCCCTCCTCACCCCACCCCCGTATCAATGCTGGAGAATAGTCAATAGAGAGTGAAGTTAGCAATCTTTGGGCCACTCGCACTCTGGACCCACATCAAAGTGACAGAGACGTCCAATCAGATTTGTCTTACAGGCATTACATGATGAATATGGTGCGGCTGCGGCACAAAAGCGCCTTTGTGACGGCTGGGAGCAGAGACTATTCACAGCCCGCCACAGCCATCCAGAGTGGAAGTAAATGGCCAAAAGGGCCCTCGCTGAAAAAAAGCACCCAAACTTGGACAGCACAATGGGTCATGCAAATGACTGACCCCCCCACCCACCCCCCTCCCCCCCGCCACCTCTGACTTCCCCCCACCTCCAACATCCCCCCTCCACCCCCTCAGGGTTCCTCCTCCTCTGGGTCGTCTGAAGTTTAGGTCCTATTCAGCCACACACTGAAGTGTCAGTTAAGAGTGTTGGTCTGCGAGCATTCAAACTTGTTTTTTCTCTTTCCTTTTCTTTCCCTGTTCTTTTTCGAAAAGAGAAAGATTTCTCTTTTATGAAAAGATAGAAGAAAAACACGAGTCCAATGACTGACTTTTTTGTCGGAGAGTGAGACAACTAGGCGAGGTGGTGCAAGGGAAGGAGCCTATTGAAGACTATTTCTGCGGGCGGAACGAGGGTTTTTAACACAACGGAGAGGCCTTCTGACATGAACTTGCATGAGGGACAAAAGAGAAAATGAAATCTGATTGGCTCCATTTGGCATGGAGAAAGACATTGTGTGTGTTTTGTGTAGAAGAGCCAGGTAGCCATTCCAAAGAAACACAGGAACAAATGTCTCAGTGCATGAGTGGACCACGGAATCCAATGGACCTTCATGACACTGTGGCCATAATCGTTCCAAATCCAAGCTAGCAGGGTAGGAAGTGCCCAAATGTTCCTTAAGTTTGACCTTTAAATTTACAATTTATTAACAGACCAACCAATTATTTATTAATTGTCAATCCATTAACCTTTTACTGCAGTGGGCTAAATCAGGGTCACAGAGTGCTTCTTGGTAGTCTTAAACAAATTTACTTTGAAACAAAAATGTTCACCTTACACACATGGTTATGGGTTTAAAACAAGAAGACATCTCTACCATGTCAGATAGAGTTGAAATGTATTCCATTTTGAGTGTGCATCCTAATATTACACTCTATATACATCACAGAAGACTGAATAATAACAAAACCGTTTGACATAGAAACACCGGATTTTCATCTTTTTTCATGTTTATTAATTATGAAATTATGAAAAATATGAATAACATTCCACCATTGAGGCCACTATTCATTTGACTGCAGGAAAGGGCTACAGCTGAGAATCGCATAAGGTGAAACAGCGCCACTGGTCGCCCCTGACACACGTGTTATTGTTTTTGCTATGTTTATGAAACAGAGGAGAGGAGAATCCAGCATTGTGGTAAAAAGATCGTAGTACATACTCTGCTTTTTTATCGCGCAGGAAATGATTTGCAGTGATTTCTGAGGAGAAAATACAGTGTTTGTTGTTTGAAGTAACGTCTTTGTTATTGTCATTTTGCAAACAGATGTGGATTCACCGCTACGGATTCCAGCTTTAATTCGTCATTGATTTTGGCCGCATGCCACTTTTTAGGCAATTTGTATACAATTAATTAATTTCAATTCAGTTCCATATTGATTTAATTGAAAACTGAATGAAATATGACTAGGGCCCAGTTTGTCCTAGTCAGGTCATCAAGTTTGTCGCAGTCAAGTGAAGAAAATCTCCTGGTCCTAAAAACGTGATGGTTTTGACCTTCACAACAGCCTCCCTACACTCATTACTCTTCCATTGGCTCCTGCACACTTGCCCAGCCATGTCCCTCTCTCTCTGCCTTGTCTTCCAGCCGTGTTTGTACAGAGCAGGCTAGACACGGAGTATGTGTTGCAATGCCATCCACACGTTACAAATGACCCAGCTGCAAATTAATCTTACGCTTGTTTTCCTTTTATGTGGTGTACGTCTGTATCCCTGCTTAAAAATTAACAACTGTAGGCACTGCCCAAGGTTGTGCACCATCTTTCCACCTATTTCCCACTCTGTCTCTTTATTTAGTTCTGTATGTGTCTCACACTATTTATCTCTATTTCTCTCTTCAAATGAATCTGAAATGAAGAATACAATGCCTAGGTAGGCTTATTACTATCCACTGGAGCAATGGTTAGCAGGTTTGCTTATACGAGCTGGGAGACCAAGGTTTGAGACTTGAAAGAGGCGTTTCATGTTGCCGATTGCTAAAATCGCTACAATTGTGGTAGCGGTGTGAAGGTGCTTTGAGGGTCATTGAAGAGGCGTGCACATTCATTCATATGGTCTAACTTTCTTATCAAGTAACTTCTTTGAAAACACGGTTTTTGCAAACACCAATTGAAAAATGACAGAACAGTCACGAAATAAGCACATTTTCATGGTTAACAAGATCCAAAAATATATCTTGCCAACTGCTGAAGTTATACTACAGTATTATAATAAGTGTCAGTCAATAATGACCCTAGATGTCCTCCTCATCTAATCTAGATTAGAGTTCGAAGTAGCAACAGTGCCTTGCAAAAGTATTCATCCCCCTTGATGTTTTTTCTATTTTGTTGCATTACAATTTTGAAATGGTTTTCATGTAATGGACATACACAAAATAGTCCAAATTGGTGAAGTGAAATAAAAAATTACTTGTTAAAAAGAAAAATTATTAAACGGAAAAGTGGTGCGTGCATATGTATTCAGCCCTTTGCTATGAACCCCTAAATAAGATCTGGTGTAACAAATTATCTTCAGAAGTCACATAATTAGTTAAATAAAGTCCACCTGTGTGCAACCTATGATCTCAGTATATGTTATATGAAGTACCTGTTCCTTCCGAAAGGCCCCAGAGTCTGCAACACCACTAAGCAAGGGGTGCCACCAAGCAAGAGGCACCATGAAGACAAAGGAGCTCTCCAAACAGGTCAGGGACAAAGTTGAGGAGAAGTACAGATCAGGGTTGGGTTATAAAAAAATATCTGAAACTTTGAACATCCCACAGAGACCCATTAAATCCATTATTAAAAAATGGAAAGAATATGGCACCACAACAAACATGCCAAGAGAGGGCCACCCACCAATTTCATGGACCTGGCAAGGAGGGCATTAATCAGAGGCAACAAAGAGACCAAAGATAACCCTGAAGGAGCTGCAAAGCTCCACAGCGGAGATTGGAGTATCTGTCCACTTTAAGCCGCACACTCCACAGAGCAGGGCTTTATGGAAGAGTGGCCAGAAAAAGTCATTGCTTTAAAAAAAAATAAGCAAATACGTTTGGTGTTCACCAAAAGGCATGTGGGAGACTGCCCAAACATATGGAAGAAGGTATTCTGGTCAAATTAGACTAAAATGTTGCTTTTTGGCTATCAAGGAAAATGCTATGTCTGGCACAAACCCAACACCTCTCATCACCCGAGAACAACACCCCCACAGAAAAGCATGGTGGTGGCAGGATCATGCTGTGGGGATGTTTTTCATCGGCAGGGACTGGGAAACTGATCCGAATTGAAGGAATGATGGATAGCGCAAAATACAGGGACATTTCTGAGGGGAACCTGTTTCAGTCTTCCAGAGATTTGAGAATGGGACAGAGATTCACCTTCCAGCAGGACAATGACACTAAGTATACTGCTAAAGCAACACTTGAGTGGTTTAAGGGGAAACATTTAAATGTCTTGGTATGGCCTAGTGTCACGTTCTAACCTTAGTTATTTTATGTCTTTGTTTTAGTATGGTCAGGGCGTGAGTTGGGTGGTTTGTCTATGTTCGTTTTTCTATGATTTGGGATTGCTGTGTTCGGCCTGGTATGGTTCTCAATCAGAGGCAGCCGTCAATCGTTGTCCCTGATTGAGAATCATACTTAGGTAGCCTGGTTTCACTTTTGAGTTGTGGGTGTTTATTTCCTGTTTAGTGTTTTTTCATTCACCTTACGGGACTGTTCGTTTGTCGTTTGTTGTTTTGTTCAGTGTTCAGTTATTTTATTAAAAACATGAACACTTACCACGCTGCGCTTTGGTCCTCACCTTCTTCCACCACAGACGATCGTTACACCTAGACCTCAATCCAATTGAGAATCTGTGGTATGACTTAACGATTGCTTTACACCAGAGGAACCCATCCAACTTGAAGGAGCTGGAGCAATTTTGCCTTGAAGAATGGGCAAAAGTCCCAGTGGCTAGATGTGCCAAGCTTACAGAGACATACCCCAGAGACTTGCAGCTGTAATTGCTGCAAAAGGTGGCTCTACAAAGTATTGACTTTGGGGGGTGAAAAGTTATGCACACTCAAGTTTTCTGTTTTTTTGTGTTATTTCTAGTTCTTCAAAGTGGTAGGCATGTTGTGTAAATCAAATGATACAAACCTCCAAAAAAATCAATTTTAATTCCAGGTTGCAAGGCATCAAAATAGGACAAATGCCAAGGGGGTGAATACTTTCACGAGCCACTGTACTTCCATTGTCACTTGTCTCAACAGTGTGCATGTTTTAAGCGTATCAGCGGTCAAAAATTGCTTAAAAGACCAAACCAAACACAGGCAGGTGAATCTGCTCTCTGAGGAAAGGCAATGCGTGCCAAGATAAAGTCAAATTCACCATTTTACAAGCACAGTGGCTGACTTATTACTACCAAGGGCTTACCTATAGACCTCACCACACCTTTCACCTTTACACAGGTGGAAGGCCGGAACGTGATTGAATGGAGGGCCTCGCTCTCTGACACATATCGGATCTCTGCATTGACCTCTCACAGATAGACCTGATGCTATTCAGATACTCGCTTCACTTATCATAGGCTACATTCAACAGGTGCAATTTATTTTTTATGTGTGCTGGATGATACAGTTGAAGTCGAAAGTTAACATCCACTTAGGTTGGAGTCATTAAAACTCATTTTTCAACCACTCCACAAATTTCTTGTTAACAAACTATAGTTTTGGCAAGTCGGTTAGGATATCTACTTTGTGCATGACACAATTCATTTTTTCCAACAATTGTTTACACAGATTATTTCACTTATAATTCACTGAATCACAATTCCAGTGGGTCAGAAGTTAACAAACACTGAGCTGATTGTGCCTTTAAACAGCTTGGAAAATTCCAGAAAAGTATGTCATGGCTTTAGAAGCTTCTGATAGGCTAATTGACATCTTTTGAATAAATTGGAGAAGTGCCTGTGGATATATTTCAAGGCCTACCTTCAAACGCAGTGCCTTTTTGCTTGACATCATGGGAAAATCAAAAGAAATCAGCAAAGACCTCATATATATTTTTTTTGACTTCCACAAGTCTGGTTCATCCTTGGGAGCAATTTCCAAACGCCTGTAGGTACTATGTTCATCTGTACAAACAATAGTATGCAAGTATAAACACCATGGGACCACGCAGCCGTCATACCGCTCAGGAAGGAGACAGCTTCTGTCTCCTAGAAATGAACGTACTTTGGTGCGAAAAGTGTAAATCAATCATAGAACAACAGCAAAGGACCATGTGAAGATGCTGGAGGAAACAGGTACAAAAGTATCTATATCCACAGTAAAACAAGTCCTATATCGACATAACCTGAAAGGCCGCTCAGCAAGGAAGAAGCCACTGCTCCAAAACCACCATAAAAAAGCTAGACTATGGTTTGCAACTGCACATGGGGACAAAGATCGTAATTTTTGGAGAAATGTCCTCTGGTTTGATGAAACAAAAATAGAACTGTTTGGCCATAACGACCATCATTATGTTTGGAGGAAAAAGGTGGAGGCTTGCAAGCCGAAGAACACCATCTCAAACAGGAAACAGGGGGGTTGCAGCATCATGTTGTGGGGGTGCTTTGCTGCAGGAGGGACTGGTGCAATTCACAAAATAGATGGCATCATGAGGAAAGAAAATTATGTGGATATATTGAAGCAACATCTCAAGACATCAGTCTGGAAGTTAAAGCTTGGTCGTAATGGGTCTTCTAAATGGACAATGACCCCAAGCATACTTCCAAAGTTGTGGCAAAATGGCTTAAGGACAACAAAGTCAAGGTATTGGAGTGGCCATCACAAAGCCCTGACCTCATTCCCATAGAACATTTGTGGGCAGAACTGAAAAAGTGTGTGCGAGCAAGGAGGCCTACAAACCTGACTCACTGATTGGACAGCCTAAATGGGCCAAAATTAATCCAACCAATTGTGGGAAGCTTGTGGAAGGCTACCCAGAACATTTGACCCAAGTTAAACAATTTAAAGGCAATGCTACCAAATACTAATTGAGTGTATGTAAACTTCTGACCCACTGGGAATGTGATGAAAGAAATAAAAGCTGAAATAAATCATTCTCTCTACTATTATTCTGACATTTCACATTCTTAAAATAAAGTGGTGATCCTAAATTACCTAAAACAGGGAATTTTTACAAGGATTAAATGTCATTGTGAAAAACTGGGTTTAAATGTATTTGGCTAAGGTGTATGTAAACTCCAGACTTCAACTGTACTAAAATACTTTAGAAATAAATCATTCAGAAATAAATAACTTGTGGGGGACCTCTTTATTTACATAAGTAGCCTATTCACACACCTGAGTCAATACTTTGTAGAAGCCTCCCTACTAAAAATTAAGCTCTCTCAGTTTTTAAAGATATTGTGAAATAAATATCTATTTCCAACACAGCACAGCTATGAATATGCCATTAATACCCACTGGGCCATATATATATATATATATATATATATTTTAACCTATGGCTGTTTCTCTATCGCCTCTTTCAATGATTAGTGTTTCCATTTCAATGGACGCCGTCCTGCTGACTAAATGCGGTCAGGACAGGTATTATTTCATCCTGGATAACTACATTCATTTCGTAGGCTGTTCTATTTAGGCTGTCCAATCAGTGGTTGTGTGGAGAGTAGAGGATAAGTGAGGGCGTGCTGATCTCACTTAATTGATTTGAGGGCACCACCGGTGTCCCAGGGTCGTTAGAGCCAATGAGCCAATTTAGCCTGATTTTATGTTTATGGTAAATGTGCCGCTAGGAATGGAAAGATTTGAGGCATACATCAAAGGTTTACCCACGGAGGTGCTCCTGACTGAATGGGTTCTTCGTGATTGATAGTCAGTCTTTGATTACCCAGAATGAGTGTTACCCTTTGCATTGTGAAGGTGAAAAAAACATGGATGAATGTCTTATTCTGACATGAGACTGTGGGAGCTGGCAATGAAAATCACCTCACCATTCAAATGACCTGAAAATATCAATTTTTCCTTCCTTTTCATGGAACTCGAGTGAATTGCATGGTCATCGTAAGGTAACATAACAACTCAAGCACATTATGTCATACTGCACGTTGCATAACAAGAAAGGGCATTAAAAATAGAATTTCACGCATGTAATAATGGGCCAGCAGGGTTTTCTCGCCAACATTGGTTTGTCTATTGAGTCTCTGAGATGTGGGAGGTTATAAAAAGAAATGAGTAATTGATGTCATTTATCACTTCTGAGATTTTTCTGTCCAACCGGCAGGGGCCCATATACTGGACATACGAGCACCATTAGCCAATGGAATTGCAGAGATCTTTGTAATTGAGTTCAGGCACGTGAGTTTTTCCCTGCAAGTAGCAAACTTGTGGGCAAGGGACGGAGAGAGATGACACTGTATATACAGTGGGGAGAACAAGTATTTGATACACTGCTGATTTTGCAGGTTTTCCTACTTACAAAGCATGTAGGTACACTTCAACTGTGAAAGACGGAATCTAAAACAAAAATCCAGAAAATCACATTGTATGATTTTTAAGTAATTAATTTGCATTTAATGCTCCAGATACTCAACTAGTCTAAAGAAGGCCAGTTTTCCATGCTTCACGGTTGGGATAGTGTTCTTGGGGATGTACTCATCCTTCTTCTTCCTCCAAACACGGCGAGTGGAGTTTAGACTAAAAAGCTCTATTTTTGTCTCATCAGACCACATGACCTTCTCCCATTCCTCCTCTGGATCATCCAGATGGTCATTGGCAAACTTCAGACGGGCCTGGACATGCGCTGGCTTGAGCAGGGGGACCTTGCATGCGCTGCAGGATTTTAATCCATGAGGGCGTAGTGTGTTACTAATGGTTATCTTTGAGACTGTGGTCCCAGCTCTCTTCAGGTAATTGACCAGGTCCTGCCGTGTAATTCTGGGCTGATCCCTCACTTTCCTCATGATCATTCATGCCCCACGAGGTGAGATTTTGCATGGAGCCCCAGACCGAGTGTGATTGACCGTAATCTTGAATTTCTTCCATTTTCTAATAATTGCGCCAACAGTTGTTGCCTTCTCTCCAAGCTGCTTGCCTATTGTCCTGTAGCCCATCCCAGCCTTGTGCAGGTCTATAATTTTATCCCTGATGTTCTTACACAACTATCTGGTCTTGGCCATTGTGGAGAGGTTGGAGTCTGTTTGATTGAGTGTGTGGACAGGTGTTGTTTATACAGGTAACGAGTTCAAACAGGTGCAGTTAATACAGGTAATGAGTGGAGAACAGGAGGGATTCTTAAAGAAAAACTAACAGGTGTAACGGTTTTCTTCGTGAGAAGGAGAGTCGGACCAAAATGCAGCGTGTCGATTGCGATTCATGTTTAATGAAAAACACACTAAACACAAACACTACAAAAACAATAAACGTAACGGAAACCTAAACAGCCTATCTGGTGAAAACACATAGACAGGAACAATCACCCACAAACACACAGTGAAACCCAGGCTACCTAAATATGGTTCCCAATCAGAGACAATGACGAACACCTGCCTCTGATTGAGAACCATATCAGGCCGAACATAGAACTAGACAAACTAGACATGTAACATAGAATGCCCACTCAGATCACACCCTGACCAATCAAAACATAGAAAATACAAAGTAAACTATGGTCAGGGCGTGACAACAGGTCTGTGAGAGCCGGAATTCTTACTGGTTGCTAGGTGATCAAATACTTATGTCATGCAATGAAATGCAAATGAATTACTTAAAAATCATACAATGGGATTTTCTGGATTTTTGTTTTAAATTCCGTCTCTCACAGTTGAAGTGTACCTATGATAAAATTACAGACCTCTACATGCTTTGTAAGTAGGAAAACCTGCAAAATTGGCAGTGTATCTCCCCACTGCATCTATCTGTATCTATTTTTACCTGGACGGTAGATAGATGGCAGCTGTTGAACAGGAAGGCCGAAATACAACGTTTGTCGAAATAGAACGCAACTGCTCAGCTACAGCGACTGAGACATATCAGTTTGCTACTAGCTATTTTTGCAGTCTGGTAGACTGGTAGATTTATTGTAAAAAATAAACGTAAATCTATTAACAATGAAAATGGGGGGGAGAGCTGGAGATCAACATGGCAGCTATTAACGAACAACCACCGGAGAACCAGGAAAATCAGGAAGATGGAACCGGGTCTTTGGTGGCTAAGAGAAGGATACGGTCGATTCAAGAAGAACACAGAAAGTTCCAAGAGAAATGGACAGACAAGTATTTTTTTGTACTGCATGATGGGACTAGCTCACTTTGTCTTATTTGCTAGTCAATTGCTTTAAACAAGCAAATTTAGAGCGACATTTCCAGTCACACCATGCCCACATTGACAAAACATATCCGCCACAAAGCAACCTCAGAAACAACAAAATAGAGCAACGCAAAGGACAGTTCAAAGGAGAACAACAAATGATGGACAGATCTGGCACTGTTGCAGAGAAAACGACAGAGGCTACATATGAGATTGCTTGGATACTCACAAGAAACAAGAAGGCGTTCACAGAAGCGGAGATTGTCAAATAATGTTTTTTGTATGCTGATTTCACAAACAAGTAAGCTATTTTAATGCAAATTAAGGGACTGCAACTCTCAGACTCGACCATAACAAGATGCATAGAAGACATCGGCGACGACATCGGTAAGCAACTGATTACTGACATATCCATGGCGCCGTGTTTTAGTATTGCGCTTGATGAAAGCACTGCTGTAAGTGTCATTGCCCAATTATGTGTTTGGGTCCTCTTCCATCAAAATGAGTCGTTCAGAGAGGAACTTTTATGTTTACTGCCCCTTCAGAGACAAACACAAGGAGAGGATATTCTGAAAGCCCTTGTTACATTTTTTGCTGATAATAATATTGACTGGTCAAATCTAGCATCTGTGTGCACTGAAGGAGAAGGGACTCATAGGCCTGATGAGAAAGAGAGGATGTTCCCGAATTTGTTACGTTTCATTGTATCATTCATCAGGAAGCACTTGTGACTAAACTCAAAGACTGTGACTTACAGAATGTGATGCAGCAAGTTGTGCACGTGGTGAACATTATTATTGTGAGGGCACTGAATCACCGGCAATTCCAACAGTTGCTAGAGGAATACCAGACAGAATACGCCAACTTGACATTTCACAATGAGGTAAGATTGCTGTCTCGTGGCAGAGTTTTGGAAAGATTTCTCTCTTCCCTCCCTCAAATCCGTGAATTTGTTGCAAGCAAGGGGAGAGAGGAGCCAGAGCTGGATGATCCACAGTGGATATTAAAGCTGTCTTTTTTAACTGACATGACCTGCCACCTGAACACAGTGAATCTCCAGCTCCAAGGGAAAGCAAAAACTCCGGGCAAAATCCTGCATGTGATCACAGCATTTCAAAATAAATCACCACACTGTTCATACCTGACAGACAGTTTATTAATTTCCCAAAACTCAAAGCAGTCACCACATCCAACACAGACATACAGCAACATTTTAGCTATGATGCAGTTGTGTGTGTGTTAGAAGAGTTGAAGTTGGAGTTTGAGTCAAGATTCAAGGACATCATGGAGTACAAGGAGTTTTTCAACTTTATTAAGAACCCTTTTCATGTGCCAGTGTCCTCTCTGACCCCAGTCATCACAGCCTTCTCTCCTGACAGTGCTGGAATAGTGGAGCTGCAGGCAAATGACACATTGCAAGGTGAACTAAGATCAGGTGTTACCCATTTCTGGAGCCTTATGTCAGACACAGAGTATCCCTTCTGAAGCAGTGTGTGCAAGAAGTGAAATCATTTTTTGTCAGTACTTCATGTGAAGCATCAAGGAACATTGTGAAACAAAAACAGAGAAACAGACTGACCAATGCACACCTGGATTGCCTCATAAGGATAGCAACAACAGACTATACATTTAGAATGAAGGGACATTTTCACTCATCCAACTACTGTAGCCCATTTGATGTGTGTATGTGTATATTTGTGATGTGCTGTACATCAAATCAATTGCATGTGCTCTATTGCTCTGAATTTGCTCTCAATTGATAATTGAGGAAGAAAAAGTACAACAAAATTAAGATTTGTGCAGCCCTCTGAATGATGGTCTCAACCCAAAGTGGCCCACATACAAAAAATAGTGAGTAACACTGATGTAGAAGAACAACTTACATGAAGTTGTTATCAGCAGCAGCCGAAAGAGATATCCTCTGCCTTTGATGGTTCTGGGTTACTGCCAGACTAAGCAAAACATAGTGTACATACAGTGCCTTTGGAAAGTATTCACACCCCTTGACCTTGTCCACATTTTGTTACGTTACAGCCCTATTCTAAAATTGATTCAATCATATTTTTTCCTCATCAAGCAACACACAATACCCCATAATGACAAAGTGAAAACATGTTTTTAGAACTTTTTGCAAATGTATTAAATATAAAAAACATAAGTACCTTATTTACATAAGTATTCAGACCCTTTGCAACGAGACAGGATTGTGTCGAGGCACAGATCTGGGGAAGGACACCAAAACATGTCTTCTGCATTGAAGGTCTCCAAGAACACAGTGGCATCCATCATTCTTAAATGGAAGCACCAAGACTCTTCCTAGAGCTGGTCGCCCGGCCAAACTGAGAAATCGGGGGAGAAGGGCCTTGGTCAGGGAGGTGACCAAGAACCCAATGGTCACTCCGACAGAACTCCAGAGTTCCACTGTGGAAATGGGAGAACCTTCCAGACGGACAACCAACTCCAACCATCAGGCGTTTATGGTAGATTAGCCAGACGGATGCCACTCCTAAGTAAAAGGCACATGACATCCATCTTGGAGTTTGCCAAAAGGCACATAAAGACTCCCAGACCATGAGAAACAAGATTCTCTGGTCTGATGAAACCAAGTTGAACTCTTTGGGCAGAATGCCAAGCATTACGTGCCTCAAATAACCATTTTTTCTAAGAGTGTAAGGATAATGAGGCGCAAAAGCACACTCAATGTTGTGCACAATGGGGTGTGCTCCCCATTTCTCGGGAGATTGCAGTTTTGATTGGGTTCTATGTGCCCTGAAAAAACACAGTCAAATATACAAGTAGTCTACAACCCCAGTTTTTTTTTTGGATTGATCTCAATCGACCAATAAGAATGTTTGACCCGCTGCATTGTCTTCCTGACGTTCCCTGAGCCATATTTCAAAGTGATTATAGGCCTACCCCTTTGAGGAAAGTGAATAGTAGGCTTTATAACCCCCCCCCCTCTCTCTCTCTCTCCCACCCTCCCACCCGATCTGCTCCAGGCCCTCTGGGTTGGGCAAAGAGAGAGAGCATGAAAAAGAAACAATGCAGTGCATGAAACATAATATTAATCTCCCTGTTCTCTATGCAGACAAAGCGCAAGGTATATATGTACGTCTTTAAATGGTTATTGAGCACTCACACAGCTGCGCAGTTTTCCCTTGTGTGACGAAACAACTCTGTAAAAGGTCAGACTCAGCCTTTGAATAGAACCACAGAAGAAGTGTCTGTTTGCTCAGTGCAGAACCTCAGATATATTTGTATTTGATATATTTGAGTCTATTATATATACTAGTCATTTTACCCCTACCTATATGTACATAGCTAGCTCAATTACCTTGTGCCACACTCCATGCACATCGACTTGGTACTGGTACTCCCTGTATATAGGCCTAGCCATGTTGTGTTTTACTCATTATTGTTATTCCTTATTCACTGTGTGAATTCCTCATGTCACTTTGTATTTTCATTTTAATATTTTTTAATCTTTAACTTTAACTCTGCATTGTTGGAAAAGGGCCGTGGGTAAGAAGTTCACTGTTAGTCGAAACCTGTTGTTTACGAAGCTTGTGTCAAATACGATTTGATTTGAAATAGCCTATGTGTCAGGTGTGCCTACATAATAATCAAATCAGGTAGCCTATTATTTGTGAGCATGCCTGTCAGGCCTAAGCTACCTACTATTTGAGAAAGCTGATTACAAATAACCGTGTCCACACAATAATGCAACAACACCCCACAATTTTATATAAATATAGTTATCTTTATTCATAAAAAAATGTTTACACAAAATATATCTGTTAAAATCTGAGTCATATGAGTCTACGAGAAACGGAGAGCAAGTGCATACATTGATAAAGGTCTCCATCCCACATAAAACCCTTCAATCTTTCACAGGAAGCTGTAGAGGTCTATTGCTGACCAATGGCTTGACACAGACATACTTGCCAATTTAACTGTCCACTGGTCCAGTCATGGCTATCTCATGCGCACTCACGGTCAGCAAAGTGGCAGTGTTCATTATTGCAGAACTTTGTTTAGTTTATCTCAATTAACAAAAAAATAAGTATTTATAGGCTATTGAACAAATAAGAATTTCAATTTCAGACAATGGGCACCAAAGTACATCTTCGATACAATCTTCCCAGCAGATGCAGGCAGTTAAAATAGGCCGTTTTGCTCTCATGTGAAACGGCCAATCACAGCAAAGTACTTGGGAGCCACAACCATGCACTTCCGCTGAAATACTGTGCAGTCTCCACAGCTGCTGTTTCATTCACTAATTCCTCGTATTCAAAGTCATCCATAAAGACGTAATTCCACGCGTCACCGAAGTGCAGTCTTTCGTCCTTCGACGCTTTGTCCATGAGTGCGCGAACAGTCTCTCTACCCTGTAATTCCGAAGGGAACCCAAGCGCAGTTCGACTCTCTTGTCTCTTGTAGCATAGCAACCGTAACTCTGAGTTACTTTCCCCTCTCATTGCCTTGTACCTGCAGACGCTGCCTGGCGATGGGAGAGAGCGAGAAAGTCGGTGCCAAGAGTGTGTCCATGGGTGTCTCGCCTGCAGAGTGAATCAAATAACTTGTCATTCTTTTCAACTTTGAGTCCCTTTTGATTGAATACGCCCCTGTTTATACACGGGTGGTAACGACAATTAGGCGACCTGGGTGTGTCTCAGTATCTGTCGAACCAGGTGGTAAAGTCCAGCAGCTCCTGCTCCTCGGAGCTCAGGGGCTCATAGCTCCCCTCATCGGAGGAACAGGTGGAGTGGGGTGACTCCGGCTCGGCCGAGTAGCTGTTGGAGATGGTAGGGGAAGGCACCCCGCACTGGAAGGCGGCAGACACTGCATCATGCTCGTCTAGTAGCTGCTGCAGGGCTCGGATATATTCCACCGCGGACCGTAGCGTCTCCACTTTGCTCATCTTCTTGTTGGCTGCCCCGTTGGGCACGTGCTGACGCAGCGTCTGGAAGCCCATGTTGACTTGTTTGACCCGGTTCCTCTCGCGCTCGTTCCGCCGGGCCACGGCTACGGGCAGCTGCTGGGGGATGGAGTAGCCTAGTCCGTTAAAGCTGAGCCGCCGCTTGCAGCGCAGGAGCTCCGGAGAGCTGGAGCGCTGTCTTTTCAGCACCGTGGTCTTGCTTTGGTAGCCGGCTGCAATGGTGTCATTGGGGAGAGCGCACTCCTGGGCTGGGGCGTGCAAGGTAATGGTGGTGCGCCTCTCCATCAGTCCAAATGTGTATGCGTTCTGCGCCATTTGCGTGGTGGTGATGGTGGTAGTCTCCATGTTGGTTGGTGGTGAGACAGGGCTACTGACAGAGGTGGGTTGCAACAGCGCAGCCTCACAGAAAGACACTCCGTGGAAGAAGAGATTTAAAAAATAGACAGAGGTTTGCAGAGCACTGCTCTCGTGTCCTTCGCGTGGGAGCCGTGTGGCTATAGCTGGAGCGCGCTGTGACTATTTGGTGTCCAAGTCTTTCTTGACTGCGCTTGCTTACTTCAAGAGCCGATCTGACCCAAACTTTGGCAGCACTCCTCTTTTTCAACACGCGCCCCACACACCCCACCCGTTGGAGACGCACGCTTCCCCGCGAGGCCCCGCCCGCTGCTGTGTGATTCATCTGCTAGCCCACTCCGCGAGCCAGGCGCGTGGCTCCGGGAGCTCAGTAAACAATCCAGAGCTTTCACTGCGCCAGGAGCACGCGCTGGGCTCATTTACATTCCAATGTCTTCAACTTGAAAGCCCATTGGTGGATTCAAACGGCCTGCAACCCGGAGAAAATAAAGAAATAGAGAGAAATAATTAGAAAAAAGGAGAGAATGAAGAAAGGGGAATGGTTTGGTTCTTTGAAATGCCTTTTGAATTTGACAATATACCCCTGGCAAGTCTTCAAATTATCAGTCTTCCCCCACTCCACCCCTCTCCTCTCACTCTTTAAAATCCCAAATACCAAAGACGCTCTCTCCGGTATCCAGGTTACAGCCTTAGAGAGGAAAATAAATGGCAAGCGTGTCTCTGTATAGAATAATTGGCCATTATAGAAGTAGCATAGAAATACGATTAATTTAAGGTAAACATAATGTTTATGACGTGTGGGTATGTCTGCAAATGGCATATCGCTGCCGTGCGTAATGACCCCCCAAAACTAGCGCTCTATAGGTGCACATTGTCTGCGTAGATATACAAGCATCTACTGCTTGGATATATTGGCAGCTGATTTTCTGTTGGATTCTGTGCCATTCCAACTCTAAAATGCAAGCCCCAAATGTCATGCGTAAAAAGTGTATTCCATACATGGATTTGGGTGTTTAGGATAATATGTTATAGCCTAACTAAGCCTATTTAATTATTCAGTTATTACGCACATTGAAGTATTAATAAATATACAACTTTAATAAATATACAACTTCAGTTTCAACGTGGTTGATGGATTGTCTTTTTCAGCACCACATTCGATTGGACAGCACGTTCCAGTAACAGTCCTTGTGTTATTTATGGTCAAACGGCTGCACAACACTAATCCTCCATAGAATGTTTAAATAGTCTCATTCTCATCTCAGAATTATCATTCTTTCATATGTTCAACATTTTGTACTTTAGCGCTCGGATAACTAGCAACATTTCCCGCTCTTACAAAACAAGTTTATTCAGTGAGTTTTTTTCAACAAATAGTCTAACATTTAAATCTATAGCCCTCTCCGTTTCTCTGTGTCATGTGCTGTTATCTCAAAGTACTTTCAACGAGACATCTCGTCGAATATCGTGTCAAGTTGCTTTCGGGAATGAATCAAAATGAACACGTAGTGACCTCTGGCGGTACAATCCAATTATCTTTCCCAAGACTCGGCCAGTAGAGAGCAGCAGCGGATAACGTTCAAGATTGGGGCTATGGTTTCTCAAAAAAACGTACTTGTATAGGCCACTTGCCTGTTAAGCTTTTGATTATTATATGTCTCTGAGTTAAAATAATGCACCCACAAGAACACAATAGGCTAGTATGGGATTGATGTATTAGTGATGATAGGGAATATGGATGAGGTGTTTACATCAGCTGTGCTTCATAGTTGTTTCCCAATGTGCAGTAGGCCTATATCAAAACAATATCAGAAACTATAACCAACAGTTAGTTGTGTTGGTCTATTATGATTGGCAGGTCAGAACTGGTCAAACCTGGACCTGGTGGTGAAACTAGTTTCAACTAGTGATGCAAAACCCACCTCCAAACAGTGTGGGTCTGTACAGTACATCTGTTTATGATCCTCATGATCCTCAGTGCTCATAGTAATGAAAACAGCCTATAAGTTTAAAGTATCAGAGGTCTTTACTCAGTCTATACTCTGGGGTACTTTACAGAGTTACAGTAGATACTGATTCTTACCAGTCGATTTAGATAGTGTTGATAATGGAACACAATTCAGAGAAGAGGAAGACAGGGAGAGTGAGAGGGACAGAGACAGAGAATCAGAGACACAGATAGACCGACATAGACAGAGAGAAAGGTATACAGATATATAGAATGGCAGAAGGGTAAATAGGGAAACAGAGAGAGAAAAATAGAGAGAGGTGGTTGTTTCTGAAGTTCTCAGTCTCCCAGGAGATGCAGTGTGGATTTCCCCCTCAAAGCTCCCTATAATACCTTGGGTGTACAGCCTTGGGGGTACAGAATTTCTCTCTTAATTGTCTGCTCAACAATACTCCTCTCAGTGCTGCAAAATGCTGAATAAATTAGATATACTGGAACTGGTAAACTGAAAGAGTGGCCCCAATCCAGTGCCCAAACTGTCTTACTGGTATTCATGCATTTTTCATACATTTCTTTGTGGAAATAGACTGACTTCCTGGTATGACAAATGCTAATCACAAGCTAAAGCGAGAAGACAATTTCAACTAAGAGATTTTCCTAAACATTTCTGAAATAATCCTTTAACCCTAACACACACTTGAGTAAACCTCTATCCACTCTAGTCCATTCTCCACCAAAGGCCTGTGTAACACAGAAACAGGTCCCCTTCATTATAGCCCCTTGACATCCGTGGGGGTTTGTGTGTGTGCGTGCGTGCGTGCATGCATGTGGGTGCGTGTGAGCGTGCGTGTGTGTGTGTGAATAGGGATGTGAAAACTGCACTATACCGTCTGGATGAGGGAGCTACATCCTTCCCCAGTGTCAATCCAGAGGCCTTCACACGACCACAGAGCCACAGGGGCCTGCTCCTACAAAGAGACACATCACGGACCAGGGCAAAACAACATTTCCAACGAGCAGGAAGAGGGAAGTGTTCAGCTAGAGTGAGTATTGCTTCCCCATTCCTGAGACTGGCATGGTGGAGCATACTGTACACAGTTGAAGTCGGACGTTTACATACACCTTAGACAAATACATTTAAACTCAGTTTTTCACAATTCCTGACATTTAATCCTAGTAAAAATGCCCTGTCTTAGGTCAGTTAGGATCACCACTTTATTTTAAGAATGTGAAATGTCAGAATAATAGTAGAGAGAAGTATTTATTTCAGCTTTTATTTCTTTCATCACATTCCTAGTGGGTCAGAAGTTTACATAAACTATATTAGTACTTGGTAGCATTGCCTTTAAATTGTTTAACTTTGGTCAAACATTTCGGGTAGCCTTCCACAAACTTCCCACAATCAGTTGGGTGAATTTTGGCCCATTCCTCCTGACATAGCTGGTGTAACTGAGTCAGGTTTGTAGGCCTCCTTGCTCACACATGCTTTTTCAGTTCCACCCACAAATGTTCTATAGGATTGAAGTCAGGGCTTTGTGACGGCCACTCCAATACCTTGACTTTGTTGTCCTTAGGCCATTTTGACACAACTTTGGAAGTATGCTTGGGGTCATTGTCCATTTGGAAGACCCATTTGCGACCAAGCTTTAACTTGCTGACTGATGTCTTGAGATGTTTTTTCAACATATCCACATAATTTTCTTTCCTCGTGATGCCATCTATTTTGTGAAGTGCACCAGTCCCTCCTGCAGCAAAACACACACCCCCATAACATGATGCTGCCACCCCTGTGCTTCACAGTTGGGAAGATGTTCTTCAGCTTGCAAGCGTCCCCCTTTTTCCTCCAAACATAGCAATGGTCATTATGGCCAAACAGTTCTATTTTTGTTTCATCAGACCAGAGGACATTTCTACAAAAAGTACGATATTTGTCCCATTTGCAGTTGCAAACAGTAGTCTGGCTTTTTTATGGCAGTTTTGGAGCAGTGGCTTCTTCCTTGCTGAGCGGCCTTTCAGGTTATGTCGATATTGGACTTGTTTTACTGTGGATATAGATACTTTTGTACCTGTTTCCTCCAGCATCTTCACAACGTCCTTTGCTGGAATTGTGATACAGTGAATTACAAGTGAAATAATCTGTCTGTAAACAATTGTTGGAAAAATGACTTATGTCATGCACAAAGTAGATGTCCTCACCGACTTGCCAAAACTATAGTTTGTTAACAAGACATTTGTGGAGTGGTTGAAAAAGAAAAACAAGTTTTAATGACAACAACCTAAGTGGATGTAAACTTCCGACAATAATGTAGGTTTAAGACTGAATTTATTTTTAACAAAACACAGGTAAACCAGAGTGTGATGACTTGGTTAGGCTCACTGAGGCAGTGAAAATAGCTTTAAGGTGATGGTGGAATTAGAATAGGTCAGAATATGCAAAACAGAGTCACAGTGCTTGTATTGATAGAGACTAATAGTAATAGACAGTGATATGACTTTCGGTTTTTCACCCTTGTGTGGTACCAACGCTTCCTACTCATGACCTGTGGGTGAGAGGTCAGATGAATCTAGAAAAAGGAGGAAATATGATTATACAGTGCATTCAGAAAGTTTTCAGAACCCTTCCCTGATTCTACATTTTGGTACGTTACAGCCTTATTCTAAAATTGATTAACTAAAAAATTTTCCTCATCAAGCTTCACACAATACCCCACAATGATGAAGCGATTTTTGAATGTTTTGAATGTTTTGCTAATTTATTACAAATAAAAACAGAAATATCTTATTTACATAAGTATTCAGACCCTTTGCTATGAGACTCAAAGTTGAGCTCAGGTGCATCCTGTTTCAATTGATCATCCTTGAGATGTTTCAACAATTTGATTGGAGTCCACCTGTGGTAAATTCAATTGATTGGACATAATTTGTAAAGGCACACACATAAGGTCCCACAATTGACAGTACATGTCAGAGCAAAAACCAAGCCATGAGGTTGAAGGAATTGTCTGTAGCGCTCCGAGACAGGATTATGTTGAGGCACAGATCTAGGGAAGGGGTACCAAAAGATGTCTGCAGCATTGAAGGTCTCCAAGAACACAGTGGCCATCATTCTTAAATGGAAGAAGTTTGGAATCACCAAGACCCTTGCTAGAGCTGGCCGCTCATCCAAACTGAACAATCGGGGGAGAAGGGCCTTGGTCAGGGAGGTTACCAAGAACACGATGGTCACTCTGACAGAGCTCTAGAGTTCCTCTGTGGAGATGGGAGATCCTTCCAGAAGGACAACCATCTCTGTAGCACTCCACCAATCAGGCCTTTATGGTAGAGTGGCCAGATCAATCAATCAATCAAATTTATTTTATATAGCCCTTCGTACATCAGCTGATATCTCAAAGTGCTGTACAGAAACCCAGCCTAAAACCCCAAACAGCAAGCAATGCAGGTGAAGAAGCACGGTGGCTAGGAAAAACTCCCTAGAAAGGCCAAAACCTAGGAAGAAACCTAGAGAGGAACCAGACAGATGGAAGCCATTCCTCAGTAAAAGGCACATGACTGTCTGCTTGGAGGACTCTCAGACCATGAGAAACACGATGCTCTGGTCTGATGAAACCAAAATGTAACTATTTGGCCTGAATGCCAAGCGTCACGTCTGAAGAAAACCTGGAACCATCCCTATGGTGAATTGTGGTCGTGGCAGCGTCATGCTGTGGGGATGTTTTTCAGAGGCAGGAACTATGAGACTAGTCAGGATCGAGGGAAAGATGAACGGAGCCAAGTACAGAGAGATCCTTGATGAAAACCTGCTTCAGAGCACTCAGGACCTCAGACTGGGGAAAAGGTTCACCTTCCAACAGGACAACAACCATAAGCACACAGCCAAGACAACGCAGGAGTGGCTTTGGGACAAGTCTCTCAATGTCCTTGAGTTGCCCAGCCAGAGCCCGGACTTGAACCCAATCAAACATCTGGAGACATCTGAAAATAGCTGTGCAGCAACGGTCCCCATCCAGCCTGACAGAGCTTGAGAGGATCTGCAGAGAAGAATGGGAGAAACTCCCTAAATAAAGCTGTGCCGAGTTTGTAGCATCATACCCAGGAGGAGTCTAGGCTGTAATCGCTGTCCATGGAACTTCAACAAAGTACTGAGTAAAGGGTCTGAATAATTATGTAAATGTGATAATATTTTTTTATATATATGCATTGTAGAAAAATCCTAAAAAACGTTTTTTGCTTTGTCATTATGGGGTATTATGTGTAGATTGATGGGGGGGGGGGACAGTTGAATCAATTTTATAATATGGTAAAGTAACATAATGTGGAAAAAGTCAAGTGGTCTGAATACTTTCAGAATGCACTGTATATCCTGGTGTTTCCCCCTGTTGCATGTCAGTGTGGTTGTATTGAAAGAGGAGGGCTGGAAAGAGGAAGTGTTATTCTAGGCCCAGCTGAGAGACAACATTAAAGGTTCTCTCATCAAGAAGAGGGCATCCCCACTCCCTCTCACTCTCCTCACTGTCTGACTTATTTTCACCATGTCTCACCATAAGCACATTATATAACAACACACCTGCAGATTTTTCACTTTGAAACTCTCAGTCCCATTTCTTATACCTCACGTCAGGACAGTGATGTTCAGCTTGACCTGCTCCTATTCAATGTACAGGAAATGCACAGGAAAATAACTGTTGTCTATAGCTTACTTTCAAACCAAGGTGAACAGTGGAGCAAACTGAAGGTGAAAACATTCAGTAACTCTTGGATAGATTAATGACCATCAAAAATACAGAGTATTATGTCTGCCTGACTGGCTGCATGGTAACTTGAATCAAAGGCACTGTTTAGTTACAGAATTGGACACATGTAACAGGAGATCTGAAGATGCCTGGTAAGAATGTATGAATGGGCATATACAGATAGCATCAGTCTATCTAGAGATGTGTTTCTATTTTAGTAGGAACAAAACCTAATCTTGTATTTACAGTGAAGTTTCATAAGTGACTATCTGTGGTGAGCCACCCTGGATTCTCTCAACCAATAACACGTCACTCTCAGCAGCTGTTATGGGCGGCAAGTAGCCTAGTGGTTAGAGTGTTGGACTAGTAACTGAAATGTTGCAAGATCGAATCCCTGAGCTGATAAGGTAAAAATATGTTGTTCTGCCCCGGAACAAGGCAGTTAACCCACTGTTCCTAGGCTGTCATTGTAAATAAGAATTGTTCTTAACTGACTTGCCAAGTTAAGTAAAGGTTAAATAAAAAATAGTTAGCAAACACACCCTAAATGGAGGATTGCTCTCAGACTGCAACCCAATCCACTACTACTATCCAGTCAAGTGGCCACATTCCTGAAGCAGGAGGGTGGCTTGTAAAAGGAATTAATATATTAGACAATGCTTGAAATAAATTCAAAGGGCTGCAGTGGAATTTACTGTTATTTTCATGCACATACTTCTTATAACCAAATATAACTGCATTGTATCACCTTTGATATATTTTTAAAAAAATGATATAATTTAAAGTCACTACAACAATGTGCATTCGGAAAGTATTCAGACCCCTTGACTTTTCCACATTTTGTTATATTAACAGCCTTATTCTAAAATGTATTCAATTGTATTTTTTCGCCACTAGAGATTCTGGGTTCGAGTCCAGGCTCTGTCGCAGCCGGCCGCGACCGGGAGACCCATGGGGCGCCGTACAATTGGCCCAACGTTGTCCGGGTTAGGGGAGGGTTTGGCCGTCAGGGATGTCCTTGTTCCATCGTGCACTAGGAGTCGCCTCCTGTGGCAGGCCGGGCGCAGTGCACGCTGACATTGGTGCGGCTGGCTTTCGGGTTAAGTGGGTATTGTGTCAAGAAGCAGTGCAGCTTGGTTGGGTCATGTTTCGGAGGATGCACGGCTCTCAACCTTCGCCTCTCCTGAGTCTATACAGGGAGTTGCAGCAGTGAGACAAGACTGTAACTACCAATTGGATACAACAAAATTGGGGGGTAAAAGTAAATATATATATATATATATATATATATATATATATATATATATATATATATATATATATATATATATATATAAATTGTATTTTTCCCCCTCATCAATCTACACACAAATGTATGACAAACAAAAAACTGAAATATCACGTTAACATACAGTTGAAGTCGGAAGTTAACATAGACCTTAGCCAAATACATTTAAACTCAATTTTTCACAATTCCTGCATTTAATCCTAGTAAAGAATCCCTGTTTTAGGAAATGTAGAATAACCACTTTATTTTAAGAATGTGAAATGTCAGAATAATAGTAGAGAGAAGTATTTATTTCAGCTTTTATTTCTTTCATCACATTCCCAGTGGGTCAGAAGTTTACATACACTCAATTAGTACTTGGTAACATTGCCTTTAAATTGTTTAACTTTGGTCAAACGTTTCGGGTAGCCAACCACAAGCTTCCCACAATCAGTTGGGTGAATTTTGGCCGATTCTGTTACGTCCATTGTTAGAAGGAGATCAAGGTGCAGCGTGGTAGGCGTACATTATACACTGCTCAAAAAAATAAAGGGAACACTAAAATAACACATCCTAGATCTGAATGAATGAAATATTCTTATTAAATACTTTTTTTCTTTACATAGTTGAATGTGCTGACAACAAAATCACACAAATATTATCAATGGAAATCAAATTTATTAACCCATGGAGGTCTGGATTTGGAGTCACACTCAAAATTAAAGTGGAAAACCACACTACAGGCTGATCCAACTTTGATGTAATGTCCTTAAAACAAGTCAAAATGAGGCTCAGTAGTGTGTGTGGCCTCCACGTGCCTGTATGACCTCCCTACAACGCCTAGGCATGCCCCTGATGAGGTGGCGGATAGTCTCCTGAGGGATCTCCTCCCAGACCTGGACTAAAGCATCCGCCAACTCCTGGACAGTCAGTGGTGCAACGTGGCGTTGGTGGATGGAGCGAGACATGATGTCCCAGATGTGCTCAATTGGATTCAAGTCTGGGGAACGGGCGGGCCAGTCCATAGCAACAATGCCTTCCTCTTGCAGGAACTGCTGACACACTCCAGCCACATGAGGTCTAGCATTGTCTTGCATTAGGAGGAACCCAGGGCCAACCGCATACAGCATATGGTCTCACAAGGGGTCTGAGGATCTCATCTCGGTACCTAATGGCAGTCAGGCTACCTCTGGCGAGCACATGGAGGGCTGTGCGGCCCCCCAAAGAAATGCCACCCCACACCATGACTGACCCACCGCCAAACCGGTCATGCTGGAGGATGTTGCAGGTAGCAGAACGTTCTCCACGGCGTCTCCAGACTGTCACATGTGCTCAGTGTGAACCTGCTTTCATCTGTGAAGAGCACAGGGCGCCAGTGGCGAGTTTGCCAATCTTGGTGTTCTCTGGCAAATGCCAAACGTCTTGCACGGTGTTGGGCTGTAAGCACAACCCCCACCTGTGGACGTCGGGCCCTCATACCACCCTCATGGAGTCTGTTTCTGACCGTTTGAGCAGACACATGCACATTTGTGGCCTGCTGGAGGTCATTTTGCAGGGCTCTGGCAGTGCTCCTCCTGCTCCTCCTTGCACAAAGGCGGAGGTAGCGGTCCTGCTGCTGGGTTGTTGCCCTCCTACGGCCTCCTCCATGTCTCCTGATGTACTGGCCTGTCTCCTGGTAGCGCCTCCATGCTCTGGACACTACGCTGACAGACACAGCAAACTTTCTTGCCACAGCTCGCATTGATGTGCCATCCTGGATGAGCTGCACTACCTGAGCCACTTGTGTGGGTTGTAGACTCCGTTTCATGCTACCACTAGAGTGAAAGCACCGCCAGCATTCAAAAGTGACCAAAACATCAGCCAGGAAGCATAGGAACTGAGAAGTGGACTGTGGTCACCACCTGCAGAACCACTCCTTTATTGATGGTGTCTTGCTAATTGCCTATAATTTCCACCTGTTGTCTATTCCATTTGCACAACAGCATGTGACATTTATTGTCAATCAGTGTTGCTTCCTAAGTGGACAGTTTGATTTCACAGAAGTGTGATTGACTTGGAGTTACATTGTGTTGTTTAAGTGTTCCCTTTATTTTTTTGAGCAGTGTACAATTATTTTAATTGACACCAAAAAACAACAAAATGCAAAATGAACGTGAAGCTATATGCAGTGCAGAAAGCAACTACACACAAACAAGATCCCACAACTGAAGGTGGGAAAAAGGGCTGCCTAAGTATGATTCCCAATTAGAGACAACGATAGACAGCTGCCTCTAAATGGGAACCAACAAAGAAATAGACGAACTAGAATGCTCACCCAAATCACACCCTGACCTAACCAAATAGAAAAATAAAAAGGCTCTCTAAGGTCATGGCGTGACACATTCCTCCTGACAGAGCTGGTGTAACTGAGTCAGGTTTGTAGGTCTCCTTGCTCACACACGCTTTTTCAGTTCTGCCCACAAATTCTCTATGGGATGAGGTCAGGGCTTTGTGATGGCCACTCCAATACCTTGACTTTGTTGTCCTTAAGCCATTTTGACACAACTTTGGAAGTATGCTTGGGGTCATTGTCCATTTGGAAGACCCATTTGCAAACAAGCTTTAACTTCCTGACTGATGTCTTAAGATGTTGCTTCAATATATCCACGTCATTTTCTTTCCTCATGATGCCATCTATTTTGTGAAGTGCACCAGTCCCTCCTGAAGCAAAGCATCCCCACAACATGATGCTGCCACCCCCGTGCTTCACAGTTGGGATGGTGTTCTTTGGCTTGCAAGCCTCCCCCTTTTTCCTCCAAACATAACGATGGTCATTAAGGCCAAACAGTTCTATTTTTGTTTCATCAGACCAGAGGACATTTCTCCAAAAAGTACGATCTTTGTCCACATGTGCAGTTGCAACCGTAGTCTGGCTTTTTATGGTGGTTTTGGAGCAGTGGCTTCTTCCTTGCTGAGCGGCCTTTCAGGTTATGTCGATATTGGACTTGTTTTACTGTGGATATAGATACTTTTGTACCTGTTTCCTCCATCATCTTCACAAAGTCCTTTGCTGTTGTTCTGGGATTGATTTGCACTTTTCGCACCAAAGTACGTTCATCTCTAGGAGACAGAATGCGTCTCTTTCCTGAGCGGTATGATGGCTGCGTAGTCCCATGGTGTTTATACTTACGTACTATTGTTTGTACAGATGAACGTGGTACCTTCATGCATTTGAAAATTGCTCCCAAGGATGAACCAGACTTGTGGAGGTCTACATTTATTTTCTGAGGTCTTGGCTGATTTCTTTTCATTTTCCCATGATGTCAAGACAAGAGGCACTGAGTTTGAAGGTAGGCCTTGAAATACATCCACAGGTACACCTCCAATTGACTCAAATTATGTCTATCAGAAGCTTCTAAAGCCATGACATCATTTTCTGGAATTTTCCAAGCTGTTTAAAGGCACAGTCAACTTAGTGTATGTAAACTTCTGACCCACTGGAATTGTGATACATTGAATTATAAGTGAAATAATCTGTCTGTAAACAATTGTTGGAAAAATGACTTGTGTCATGCACAAAGTAGATGTCCTCACCAACTTTCCAAAACTATAGTCTGTTTCCATGTTATGTTCAACCAATTCAATTTACCACAAGTGGACTCTAATCAAGTTGTAGAAACATCTCAAGGATGATCAATAGAAACAGGATGCACCTGAGCTCAATTTCGAGTCTCATGGCAAAGGGTCTGAATACTTATGTAAATCATGTATTTGTTTTTTATTTTGAATACATTTGCAAAAATGTCTTTAAAAAGCTGTTTTTGCTTTGTCGTTATGGGGTATTGTGTGTAGAGTTATGAGGGGAAAAAGTAATTTAATCCATTTTAGAATAAGGCTGTAATGTAACAAAATGTGGACAAAGCAAAGGGGTCTTAATATTTTCCAAATGCACCGTAGATCACTGATACAGGGATTTGTATTGTAGGCCATGCCTGTAATCCCCTGAAGTTCCCTGGTTTATGGATGTATTGTGCAATATCAATGCATTGAAAGGACCAACAGAATAGTGACTACAGTTGACACTGGTTACAATGCTAACAAAGCAACAAAGTAGTCTGGCTAGTTTTCCATGGAGGAATTTCCACTCATGGATATTCATTTACATAAGACACAAATCTGAATTAAATTCTAAAGAAACCAGCTAAATGGAATGCTACAGGTGTATTGAAGTGAGTAAATGATGGGTCATTCATTCCCCCGCAATGTAATCTCACTGATTATTTTTGATACATTATAATTAACCGACATGCTTTCCCAAACCCAGTCCCAAATCAATTCATATCTAGGTATAGATATCCAAAACAAAACTCCAGAACAAGGTGGATGACATTTCAACTTCAGTGAGGCGTTCTATCTACACGCTTTCAGCCTGTTGTCAAAATAGGAATCGATGCTGATCTCTCTGTATAAGAGTCAGATTGATTTAATACATGTTTGTCACACATCTTATTATGTCTTGACCCTGACACAGTTTGATTGCTAGCTTCAGTGTGAGAAAAAAATTGCCTAGTTTGTTTGTTTCATCATCAGTTGGTGACAAGATTATTTCGCAGACTAACTTTCACTTTCAGACTGGCGTTTGTCATCGCGTAACACCCACTATTATACCAAACCAATGAGTTGGATACACATACATGCATTTTAATATTAAAGTACCATCGGAAATACCATATTAAATTAATCTCCTCCTCCTCCTCCTCCTCTCTGTCCAGGGGAACTCCCTCTATCTGACATCACGACGCCTATAAAAATATTGTGCCAATGTACCTGGAAATAATTAGAAGAACGCGTAGTAGTACACTTCCATTGTATGACAGAAGTACGTGGCTCAGCATTAAAGATGCAAAGGTAATATTTGTTATATTTGCACGTGAGGTAAACAGATATGTTCTCGCAATATGCAGACTAGACGGCTAGTTATAGTTACTGTTAACGGTTACCGTAAAATAGAGTTAGGAATGGATAATTCCAATGAGCTCGGCTATGCTTACCAGTGATTGTAGTGTGCTTCTACTGCCTACCGATTGAATTGATTGTTGAACGTATAGTGTGGAATGATACAGTCTCTCTCCCTCTCTCCTTTCACCCTCTCTGTGAAATTAACAAGTGCTCTTCCATTGACAATTCGCTCACCAATGTTTCAGCCACTGTCTCTCTTTTCTGAAGTATGTATCTGCTTCCTCTCTGTATGTTCCAGCCGCAACCCCAAACCTCAGTTTGCGGACTGGCTGATAGAACAGGTGTGGACCGGGCAATACGCCGGGTTGTGTTTTGTGGACAACAACAAGTTCAGAGTCCCGTGGAAACACATCTCTAGGAAGGACTGCTGCGAGGACGACAGTAAAATATTCAGGGTAAGGAATAGTCTTACATCGTGGAAGGTAGTGCTTTGAAGAGATTCAAGGAAATAGGGGCTATGGTTTTATTGCAAACTGCAAATCTTGAGTCACGGTATTTTAATGTTATACAATTATATTATTAACTTATTATGATACTTCAATTCGCCTTTCATCATTGTTATGTAGACAGGTTTGGTCAGTTGGCATGGCATTATTTTGCCTCCTAGCTACATGATATTTCAGAAATTAAACTTCCAAATTCTTTGGTGGTTACAGGCATGGGCAGTGGTCAGTGGTAAAATCAACACGCATCCCAATGACAAGGCAAAGTGGAAGACTAACTTCCGCTGTGTACTGAACAACCTGACCAAGCGTTTCATGATGGTGGAAGACCACTCCAAGGACTCAGACGACCCCCATAAAGTCTACCTGATTATCAACAATGAGTGTATGATCAATAAGGCTTTTGTAATGTATCTAAAGTGTCACAAGACTGTGTTAGCCCACTGAGCTAAAGCCTAAGCCTAGCTCAGGTAACCAATGCAAGTCTCCTCTTGCCCCAACTTGAATTTGATTATGTCTTCTTGTTACAGCTAACTATGGAAGCCCACACATAGAGGAAATTGCTGTGGAGGACTATGACATTGACATCCACAGCTCTCTCACCTCTACAGGCTACACCCCCCCAGGCATGGAGGTACAGTAATATTACATTTATATTGAACTAGGAGCTGGTTGTCCATTCTGCACTCCTAGAATTGCACTATTATATTTATTCTGTTCTATTCTCACTTGTTTAGTATTTTTTGAGGACAAATTCATTATCAAATCTGTGAATGTATTTTTTTTCTCCAAACAGCATGATAATCTACTCAAGCTTGTGAACACCATAGACCTGAACCAACATACTGGTACAGCACACCTCCCACATGTAGAAAGTCAACCCCTTACAATGGGTTGTTTATTACTCACACACAAATTATATATTTTTCTTGAGAAAGCTTTCTAATGAGATAAGAGGCCAGTTTTCTCAAATCTCCCTTTTTTCTTCTCCACAGAGGAGTGGGCAGAGACCTATATACACACACACCACCCAGTGGTACCAGAAGACTGCTACCCCTTCCAGCCTCTAACAGAGCCCCAGCCAGTCTCCCAGAACCACTCACCGCCACCAGTCCCAGTCCCAGTACAGCAGCCATACGACCACGGTATGCAAGGGCCATACATCCACAAGTCAATAAAAAAGGAAAAATACATACATACAAGTTGTTATTGTGTAAATACCATTTTACCATGTAGGTCTAGTCATTTCTGTACCGTAAAATAAAGTGCATTTCAGTCATGTAGTAAAATGTGACCTGTTTGATGACCTCTCCCATCTCCCCACAGTGAACCAGGATGCCCTGCTCAACCTGCCTGCTGCCCAGCCGTCTCTCTGTGACCTGGAGATCACCATCTCCTACAGGAGGAGAGAGATGCTGAAGACCCAGGTGTCAGGCCCCATGGTTCAGCTCCACTACCAGTGTGATGTCCCTGAGCCCAACGCCCAGACCCTCTGCTTCCCTAGCACTGACGGCCTGCTAGACCACAAACAGGTAGGGGTGCTGCTACTATTCACCTGCACTACTATCTGCCGTTCTGTGTACATACCTGTGGTTTTCCAATGTGTGTCTTTGTTGTATACAAGTGAAACTGACTGGTCATTCATTAGCAATGCACATAGCATTAAGAAACACTAACAACAAGTCTTAGCAACATGACAAACAAAAACTATTTTTTAAATCCCAGACTAACTTCTCTGTACCTCGTTCTTCCTCTGCCTTCATTTCCACCAGATTGAATACACCAACTGCATCCTAGAGAGTGTCCAAAGGGGTCTTCTCCTGGAGGTACGAAACACGGGTATCTATGGTTACCGGCAGGACAAATGCCATGTGTTCTCTAGTACTAGTGACCCCAGAGAGGCACACCCTGAACCCAGGAAGATGCCCCAAAATGAAATGGTACAACTGTTGAGCTTCGACAAGTACATGACTGGTAAGTTTGGCTCACCGGATTACACAAAGACCATGTAGACAGCTATGAAGAATCAGCTCACACACACACACACACACACATCTCTCAGAGACAGACACAAATCAGTATAATGCTAACCTCTGTCCACTTGTCTAATGTCAATGTTTTGACATCTATGAACCCATTTAGAGCTGATAGCATTTAAGGAGAACAGAGGAGGCTCTCCTGACTATACCATCCACATGTGCTTTGGCGAGAAGTTCCCAGACGGAAAACCCCTGGAGAAGAAACTCATCATTGTCAAGGTAAAAATCTCTCTCTCATGAGCTTTAACCATCAAGGCAACAGCCAGCTTAGAGTAACGTAAAACAAATTGGTTATGAACTAATATGTATTGCGTGTAATCTAATGCAATTACTGCATATGTCATTTTTTTTAATTAATCTCTTCTCTCTCTAAATATTTTCCTCTCCCTACCCCTCCACTCTCCTCTATTTTCCTCTCCCTACCCCTCCACTCTCCTCTATTTTCCTCTCCCTACCCCTCCACTCTCCTCTATTTTCCTCTCCCTACCCCCCACTCTCCTCTATTTTCCTCTCCCTACCCCTCCACTCTCCTCTATTTTCCTCTTGTCCCACCTTCTCTCCGTTTCCCCTTCGCTTCCCAGGTGGTTCCCTTGATCTGTCGTCACTTCCACGAGATGGCCCAGGGGGAGGGGGCATCTTCCCTCCAGAACGACAACATCAGCCTGCAGATCTCCCACCACAACAGCCTGATGGAGCTTATCAGTGCCACCTGGCCCGACGGCCCAGAGCACACCATGGGGCAATACTTCTAGACCACCAATCGTACCACAACCCCACCCAGCCACTTAGCACCTATCTAGGATTGGTACCACATCCCCACATCCCCACCAACCCACCCAGCCTATCTAGGACTAGTACTAAATAGACCTCTGGGTCTGTCCCAATCATGCACTTTGGGCCTATCCCAAATTGGTCCTATGGTTGTGTCCCTAACCCTGGTTGTGTTACTTTACTGTACTTCTAGACCAGGAATGGTATCTAATAGACCTCAGCTAGGTCTTGTTTATTTAACTGGTCCATTACTCTACTGAGCTATATCACTAATTTAATATTCCCTCAGGAAAAACATTTTTACAAAAAGTAAATGATCTGATCTGTAATTATATGTACAATATAATGTACAATTCAAATGTGTAGATATTTGAAAGTGTCAATTTCTTCAACAATTGATCAGGTCTATATAATTATCAAACATACATTAGTAATGGAACGGAAAAACAGACTCTTTGTTTAAGTATTAAAAAAATATTCCTTTAGTAACACAATTTGTAGGCAGAAGTTGGTATACGGACTACAGTATAACAGTATATGATAGTTTCTCACCCAAGTTCTGCAAAATGTCTAAGACATCCTGTAACTCATATAGCCTCCCCAATCCCCCTGACATAACTTTCCCTAACAACAACATTTTAATAAATCTAACCTCACCCTGACAGCAGGAACCGTCTTATCAGCAAGTAAAAACTCAGAAGTGGGTTTGACCGAAACTTGACCTTTCATCACAAGTATAGGTCATGACAAGGTGAACGAGTAAGCATCTTCTGACAGGGGACTGGTTTCATCAGGTCTGTGACAGCCTTGTGTTCTCAGAAAGCCAGTAAACCACGGTGGGATCCAGACAGGAGGAGTCTGAATTTAGACTCCTTCTGATAGTGTCTGAAGCTCACAACACTCAAAACAGGTTTTAACAGACACACAGAGGTCTCCTGAAGAGGAGACCTTACATTTTATCATAACATCATTTATTAACCCTTTTAAAGGTATAAGGCCTTGGTTTAACCCTCTTTAAAAGTCAGACAAATGTTGATAGTGTTACATTATTCTGATGATGAATCTATGTATCATATTGCTATCAGTGTGTAATGCACTAGGCGAGGCCATCCTTCTCTTGTTAGGTTAACAGAGAATATGGCATTGTAACTGTTTTATTACTGTTTTACAATTGTTTGTGGGATAGGTATTTTATAAGTGAAAATCAAATCACCGTCTCAGCCTGTCTGTATTGAGTGTCTCATTTAGTGGTCTGTTCTCTTCTACTGAAGAATTCCCAGCTTCTGTCCCTATGGGTCACACTTTAAACCTGTCTTGGTCGCTCAATCCTTCAGTCTGTGTTCTCTATTATTATTTTGTCTTGAGAAAATGTATTTTATTGTATTGAAACTGAGCAAACAACTATTTTATTGTCATTGAACAGCACATTGTATAGTATGCAAAATAGGACCAATAAACTATTTTATTAGGTCAACCTGGTCCATCCCTTGTTTCATTTGACCTCTAACTCTTCAAGTCACTTAAGAACAAATTCTTATTTACAATGACGACCTACCCCTGCCGAACCCTAACCTGGACTGTGCTGGTAGGCCACTCTATGCTTCCCAATCATAGCCAGTTGTGATACAGCATGGAATCAAACCAGGATCTGTAGTAATGCCTCCCTCTAGCACTGAGAGGCAGTGCCTTAAACTGCTGTGCCACTCGGGAACCCCAACGTTGTTTTCCATTTACATTTACACGACATGACAAATGCTTCTGTCTCAATGCAATCTCTACAACAGTTATTTGTGGAATGTTTACTGTTTAATGCCTACTTTAGTAATGTATGTCATCATGCCCCCTAACTAGTGTCTAGGTACACACAGATAAGGAACTGCCAGATGTGTCATAATAGCCGGAAGTAAATCCGCACTAGGAACTACATTTGAAATGGAATATATTGAATACATGAAGCAGAGTGGAAAGAATCGCATTAAAACACGATTTAAATGTATTTTCGACAGGGCTGTGGTCACCATTCATGTAATACATTAGCCCACTAACCGCATGTGTTAAATGTGTAGTGTAGGGCTATGAATTGGACAGCTAGTAGGCTATTTGCTAATAGGTTAATTATGTTCTGGCTCGCCAACTAGCTACAAACTCAGAAACAAATTGGCTGGAGGCCAAACCTAGTTGCCAACCCAGGTGATCTTAGCAGATCTTCTCCAAGTTGTTAAGGTTTCGAGGCTGACGTTTGGCAGCTCGAACCTTCAGCTCCCTCCACAGATTGTCTATGGGATTAAGGTCTGGAGACTGGCTAGGCCACTCCAGGACCTTAATGTGCTTCTTCTTGAGCCACTCCTTTGTTGCCTTGGTCGTGTGTTTTGGGTCATTGTCATGCTGGAATACCCATCCACGACCCATTTCCAATGCCCTGGCTGAGGGAAGGAGGTTCTCACCCAAGATTTGACGGTACATGGCCCCGTCCATCGTCCCTTTGATGCAGTGAAGTTGCCCTGTCCCCTTAGCAGAAAAACAACCCCAAAAGCATAAAGTTTCCACCTCCATGTGTGACGGTGGGGATGGTGTTCTTGGGGTCATTGGCAGCATTCCTCCTCCTCCAAACACGGCAAGTTGAGTTGATGCCAAATACCTCCATTTTGGTCTCATCTGACCACAAAACTTTCACCCAGTTTTTCTCTGAATCATTCAGATGTTCATTGGCAAACTTCAGACGGGCATGTACTGTATATGTGCTTTCTTGAACAGGGGGACCTTGCGGGCGCTGCAGGATTTCAGTCCTTCACGGCGTAGTGTGTTACCAATTGTTTTCTTGGTGACTATGGTCCCAGCTGCCTTGAGATCATTGACAAGATCCTCCCTTGTAGTTCTGGGCTGATTCCTCACCGTTCTCATGATCATTGTAACTCCACGAGGTGAGATCTTGCATGGAGCCCCAGGCAGAGGGAGATTGACAGTTCTTTTGTGTTTCTTCCATTTGCGAATAATCGCACCAACTGTTGTCACTTTCTCACCAAGCTTCTTGGCGGTGGTCTTGTAGCCCATTCCAGTCTACAATCTTGTCCCTGACATCCTTGGAGAGCTCTTTGGTCTTGGCCATGGTGGAGAGTTTGGAATCTGATTGATTGATTGCTTCTGTGGACAGGTCTTTTATACAGGTAACAAACTGAGATTAGGAGCACTCCCTTTAAGAGTGTGCTCCTAATCTCAGTTTGTTACCTGAGATCTTTCTGATTGAGAGGGGGTCAAATACTTATTTCCGGCCTCCCGGGTGGCGCAGTGGTTAAGGGCGCTGTACTGCAGTGCCAGCTGTGCCATCAGAGTCCCTGGGTTCGCGCCCAGGCTCTGTCGTAACCGGCCGCGACCGGGAGGTCCGTGGGGCGACGCACAATTGGCCTAGCGTTGTCCGGGTTAGGGAGGGATTGGTCGGTAGTGATCTCCTTGTCTCATTGCGCACCGGCGACTCCTGTGGCGGGCCGGGCGCAGTGCGCGCTAGCTAGCCAAGGTTGCCAGGTGCACGGTGTAGCCTCCGACACATTGGTGTGGCTGGCTTCCGGGTTGGATGCGCGCTGTGTTAAGAAGCAGTACGGCTGGTTGGGTTGTGTATCGGAGGACGCATGACATTCAGCCTTCGTCTCTCCCGAGCCCGTACGGGAGTTGTAACAATGAGACAACTACTACAACAATTGGATACCACGAAATTGGGGAGAAAAAAGGGGTAACATTTTTTTTTTAATTAAATATTTAAAAATACTTCTTTCCCTCATTAAAATGCAAATCAATTTCTAACATTTGTGACATGCGTTATTCTGTCACTCACTGTTCAAATAAACCTACCATTAAAATTATAGACTGATCATTTCTTTGTCAGTGGGCAAATGTACAAAATCAGCAATCAATTACTTTTTTCCCTCACTGTATAGTGTTGGTCCCATGTTTCATGAGCTGAAATAAAAAATCTCAGAAATGTTCCATACATATTTCTCTCATATTTTGTGCACAAATTTCATTACATCCCTGTTAGTGAGCATTTCTCCTTTGCCAATATAATTGATCCACCTGACAGTTATGGCATATCAAGAATCTGATTAAACAGTATGATCATTACACAGGTGAACCTTATGATGGGGACAATAAAAGGCCACTTTAAAATGTGGAGTTTTGTCACACAACACAATGCCACAGACGTCTCAAGTTTTGAGGGAACACGCAATTGGCATGCTGACTGCAGGAATGTCCACCAGAGCTGTTGCCAGAGAATGTAATGTTAATTTCTATACCATAACCTGCCTCCAATCTTGTTTTAGAGAATTTGGCAGTGCGTCCAACCAGCCTCACAACCGCAGACCATGTGTAACCACACCAGCCCAGGACCTCCACATCTGGCTTCTTCACCTGCGGGATCGTCTGAAGGGAGAGGCGGGGTGCTGAGGAGTATTTCTGTCTGTAATAAAGTGCTTCTGTGGGGAAAAACTCATTCTGATTGGCTGGGCCTTGCTCCCCAGTAGCTACACCCCTGCCCAGTCATGTGAAATCCATACAGGGCCCAATTTATTTATTTCAATTGACTGATTTCCTTGACTGAATATTGACTGAATATGCTGAAAATGGACCAACTGTATTGAACACTGGTTTCATCTAGGAATGCCATCACTTTGCAGGCAGAGATTTTCACTGCTAGTACTAGTCACTAGTCAGTCACTGGCCTGTTTTAGTCTACTGCACTTTTTTTGAAGTAATGCTGTCTTGTCATAGCACAGTAGCTAGGTAAAAGTGATAATGTTTAACTTAAATAACACATTCTAGGGTAAGTGAAGGCTGTTTGGACAAAGACACTTGTTTGGTAGGGTTTAGTTTGTTGTAACCTTGTAACCTTGTATGAACACGAGAAGCGAGCATTTAAAGAGATTCTATAATTACTTTAGATAAAAACTTTGAGGCACCAAAATAATACCCTGGAAATTATAATAAAGTATATGCCATTTAGCAGACACTTTTATCCAACCAACTTAGTCATGAGTGTATACATGTTTTTACGTATGGGGGGGGGGGGGTCCTAGGAATCTAACTCGCTATCCTGGCATTGCAAGCACCATGCTTTACCAATTGAGCTACAGAGGGCCACTTATCTTATAATAGCTCTTCTTTTGATAAATGAAATAAGAAATAACTTTAGAGATAATTGTATTTTTTATTATTAATTACAATGTCCCAGAAAAATATGTACAAACATTTGAGTGGGCCTCCAGTAGTCTGGCCCAGGCCCAATGGGACCTCCAGTCGTCTGGCCCAGTGAGACGTCCAGTAGTCTGGCCCAGGCCCAGTGAGAGGTCCAGTAGTCTGGCCCAGGCCCAGTGACACATCCAGTAGTCTGGCCCAGGCCCAGTGAGACCGTGAGTAGTCTGTCCCAGGCCCAGTGAGACCTTGAGTAGTCTGGCCCAGGCCCAGTGAGACCTCGAGTAGTCTGGCCCAGGCCCAGTGAGACCTCGAGTAGTCTGGCCCAGGCCCAGTGAGACCTCGAGTAGTCTGGCCCAGGCCCAGTGAGACCTCGAGTAGTCTGGCCCAGGCCCAGTGAGCTATAGTCAAGGCAGCAGTAAGGATAATACAGACCTGCCAGGGCCGGAAAGAAAAAACCTCTCCACTGGCTCAGTATAGAGCAACAAACCATTGCTCAGAGAAACCTACAGCAGAATAGTGGAAATCAGGCAGGATTGGGGTTTCCACCATTCCAGCCAATTCAGGCATTGAAATGCATTCCTATGGAGAAATGTCATGGCTGCTTTAAAAGTTGACAGGAATTGAACTGGAATGAATATAACCCCAATCCTGGTGAAATACCCCTCTCTCATCATTTCATCACAGTTTGAGAGGAAATTGTAAAAATGTGTAATACCCTCACGTAAAATATTATGGTATTATAACTGTGGGTTCCTTTCCAAAATGTTGCCCATACGGTCACAAAAGTTATCCCTTAAATTTAGCATGTTAGTAAAACATGATCAGAGCAAAATGTAAATTGTGACAAATCTTACTTTTATTTCACTTAGTTGTAATTTTGTGTTCCCCTTTTGAAGCACTTGTCCTAAGTGTCAAGTAAATGAGGGAAGAAAAAAGGTACAGTACATGCTCAAATCCAATCAACCCCTGAACACTTCAAGTACATCTGAAAGGATCAGATAGGTACAGCATACACAATTCAATAATAGCTCCATGTTGCCCTCTGATATACCTATCCAATCCTAAGTGCCAAGAGGATAATATTCCAGGATTGATTTGACATTTTTATCGTAAAGTCCAAGGTGCAGGACAAGACAAGCTTAGCCAAAGGCAGGTCCACACACACCCGGTCTACTGAACACACACAGTATGGACACGTCAATTACAAAAAAGGAAAAGATAGGGTGACAGTGTCAAGCATTTTTCTACATAGAACATTTTAGAAGAGATTAAGAGGAATCTGAAAATAAATTGAGAAGGCCAACTGTTTTGAGGCACAGTGGACAGCAGTATTCATTAGCAGGAAGGAAGCCAAACACCTCCTCCAATGAGAAACAGTGTTAAGGATGACATGAATTGCATACAGTATGACTAGGGCCAGTTTCTCCCACCCACGCCACCTGACTAGGAAAAACGTTGGGCCTTTGTTTTTGTTTTTTTATAATCAGGTCATGTAGTCATCAAAAACATCCTGGCCCTGACTACGGACTGTTAGCTATTTAACCATGCACACACTCCCCACGACTAGTATAGTGATATTTGTAAGTAACGAAACAAAATCAGTTTGTTTTTGCAAATGTTATTCAAATTGGAACCTTTTCTTTTTGAATCAGACAATCTTTCAAAGGAAATGTGAGCAACTAGTTGAGTTCATAATCAAGTGTGAATAACTGCAAACATTAAGCTGCAAGACGGGCATTGTCTGCTTTGTCTTATGCTATAGCTTATCATACCAATACACAACAGGACTAGCCACTTGACTCTGAAATAACTGTAAAATAACAGAAAAGAATGGTGAAGGTGCAGAATTCACTCAGCTTCAAAACTTATTAAACTCCTGTCCCCTAGGGCTGCAGGTTTTCATTCCTCCTTGGCAAATTACTTGTCAATTGATTAATTAAAGTCTCACCTAGTTTCCTATGTCTTAGTCAATAGCTGAAGTAAAATTAGAATTAAAACCAGTAGACACTTTGGGCCTAGTCTGAATTTGAGAAAATGCACACATAACAGAAACTTTATCAACAACCATGTTTTATGGGAAGTCTGAGTTGTGTTATCTCGGGTATTCTGCCAAGAGACACCAGAGGAGCGTTGACTCAATCTGAACACCACTCAAGACAGCCACTATGTGTAGCCACATACAGATGTAGGATCTTAACTTGATCACCCTGTTGTTGCAGGACATTTCAAGGCACAGCAGGAAATGCAAACATGCAGAGTATTCGTGGTTTAAAAAGGCTTCTAAAGTTTGATATTTCCACTTTAAAATTTCAGGCTTGATTTGCCTAAACTAAAAACGTATCAACCCCTACAAAAATGGTATTTAGTTATAATTCAAATTTCCTGTTGCTACAAGACTATTTTCCTGCTGTGAGAAACTGGTCAACTTAAGAGCCTAACTGTACCGTTTGCCAACCAGCACTCCATCGGACCCACATCCCATAGCACAGAGACATTCACAAAAACAACAAACTTCCTCCAGAACCATCCACAGTATACATTTGTGAATACCCAGTAGGAAGCTAACGCAACTGGAAGGGCGTACATGGTGAATCCAAAATCTAGATTTACACCAAATCTAAAATCAGAAATAACTTTCCTACTCTACAAAATTGCATACATGTATTTTTCTGCACTGTGGCATTATTTTCTTCTTCTAATATGTCAATGACAGCATTGAACTTTGACACCACAGAATTAGGACTCATGCCACAGATAAACACCCCTCTCCCATACAAAATACACCATTTTTAAAAAAAGTCAGCACTGCTTCTTGTCAGACATTTTGCCTGTAAAAAAAAAGCTCATTCACATTATTCCTCAATCTCTCTTGATGGAAAGGCTATTTGACAGAGCTGTCTGTTTAAGACAGAATCTCTGTGGGAACCTCTCCAAGAGTAGACCATGCTAGACCATGAAAACAAAGTGCATGGAGATGGTCTGGCCTTGTGTGAATGTTGAAACAAATCCAATTCAAAAACAAATGCTTGTCAGTCGGTGGTAATCAAAGTGCAAGACCACATTGGGTCCACTAAGTTATTTCCACATCTTTCAATGAAAAGGCTCTTCCATTATTTTGTGAGATGGTGAATTACTATGAACATAATGTAACAACTTTATAATCCCCAAAAACAATGAATAAAATAGCCAATCTGGAGGCAGTATTTCTCAAAGTCCTTGAGTCCCCTAACAACCTATGACAATTTGATAACAGAAATAATCAAATTAGTGTGAAAATAGCTGAGTCTCCAGGGCGTGTGGATGAATGTGGGGTCCTCATGGGGTCTCTGGGTCATTTGTTCTATCCGTTTCTGCCTCCTGTGTCTTCCCTCCATCCTCTACTTTCCTGTGTTTCCTGGAGTGTTTGTATTTGTCCACGTAGGCTTTGACCAGGTTGGCCACTTTTACTGGGTTGATCGCCCCACTCTTACTATGGCAGACCTGGAAATGCAATGGAAAACAAAATCACATGCATGTTAGTGAAGCAATGTACAAGCACAGTCAAATTACTATATTTAAATCCACAGTGAAACACAATGGCTGTCTTTCTGCAAGAATTAGAGTAAGACTCAGTCGATTATTGTAAATCTAAACTCTCATATTGCACATGTCGGGGCAAGCCCTTATATCAGGGATGGGCAACGTTTATGGGGGTGTGGGCCACAATCTGAACTCATGAAGGGCTGCAGTTGCTCGCGTGTCTGCTTACCCACATCAGTACCCCCCCCCCCCCCCCCCCCCCCCATTGCGAGCAAAACATTTGACATTTTAGTGGCCCCCATCTTGACAGCAGAGAAACATTTCACATTTTATACGTTTTAGAGTTAATTTCCTGCAATTCTACACATTTTGCTATAGGGTAGAGAGAAATGTTTGCAGTTTTGAATATGATATCTAAGTGAGAGTGACTAACAAAATCACAAGGCTGGTAATTTGACCATGATAACAAGTTTAGATAGCTGGCCAGTAAACTAACTTTGTAATCTAAAAAATGTTAGCTAACATGAGCTAATTGACTAACCATCAGTGACTGACATAAGAGGAAAAACTGCTGATGCACAACCAATTGGTCCGAGAGGCCTTCAAAAAGGGGGCTGCATGGCCGCCAGTTGTCCACCCCTGCCTTACATCAACCAATGAAAGACACTTGATCCAAAGATTCACTCCCATGATTAACATCTTTGGTACATTATTATGTGCATGTTCTCCAGTTTCCATAAAAACTCATTTTAATTTATCATTGCAAACCACATGACACATTTTTAGCCAATGATCAGGTGTACCTTCTGGACAGCCTTGCGTACGATATCCTTGTATTCGTCCTTAGTGATGTCTCTCTTCTGGTAGAATGGCTTGATAGCCAGCTTCACCTCCTCTATGGCTCTCTCCTGCATGTGGAGCTTCTTTATGTACTGTGGACAGAAACCAGGGATTGGTCAACACACACAACTATAAAAGGGGCCGAGAGCCATGTATTTACATATTACCAGGGGACTGGTAATTCACTTGCAACAAGTATTGGCTGTTGCCAATGCAGCAGCTACTCCTCCCGGGGTCCAGCAAAATTAAGGCACTTATATTCTTACAATACATTCACAACAGATTTCACAACACATCAAGTGTGTCCTTCAGGCCCCTATTCTTGATGTGGAATAGAGTTTAGTCATGGCTCGACAGTGCTTTACAAAAGTATTCACCCCCTTGGCGTGGTTCCTATTTTGTTGCATTACAACCTGTAATTTAAATGGATTTTTATTTGGATTTCATGTAATGGACATATACAAAATAGTCCAAATTACAAAAAAAAGTACAAGTAAAAGTAATGTGCATACAGTATGTATTCACCCCCTTTGCTATGAAGCCCCGAAATAAGATCGGGTGCAACCAATTTACTTCAGAAGTCACATAATTAATTAAATAAAGTCCACCTGCGTGCAATCTAAGTGTCACATGATCTCAGTATATATACAGTGCCTTGCGAAAGTATTCGGCCCCCTTGAACTTTGCGACCTTTTGCCACATTTCAGGCTTCAAACATAAAGATATAAAACTGTATTTTTTTGTGAAGAATCAACAACAAGTGGGACACAATCATGAAGTGGAACGACATTTATTGGATATTTCAAACTTTTTTAACAAATCAAAAACTGAAAAATTGGGCGTGCAAAATTATTCAACCCCTTTACTTTCAGTGCAGCAAACTCTCTCCAGAAGTTCAGTGAGGATCTCTGAATGATCCAATGTTGACCTAAATGACTAATGATGATAAATACAATCCACCTGTGTGTAATCAAGTCTCCGTATAAATGCACCTGCACTGTGATAGTCTCAGAGGTCCGTTAAAAGCGCAGAGAGCATCATGAAGAACAAGGAACACACCAGGCAGGTCCGAGATACTGTTGTGAAGAAGTTTAAAGCCGGATTTGGATACAAAAAGATTTCCCAAGCTTTAAACATCCCAAGGAGCACTGTGCAAGCGATAATATTGAAATGGAAGGAGTATCAGACCACTGCAAAACTACCAAGACCTGGCCGTCCCTCTAAACTTTCAGCTCATACAAGGAGAAGACTGATCAGAGATGCAGCCAAGAGGCCCATGATCACTCCGGATGAACTGCAGAGATCTACAGCTGAGGTGGGAGACTCTGTCCATAGGACAACAATCAGTTGTATATTGCACAAATCTGGCCTTTCTGGAAGAGTGGCAAGAAGAAAGCCATTTCTTAAAGATATCCATAAAAAGTGTTGTTTAAAGTTTGCCACAAGCCACCTGGGAGACACACCAAACATGTGGAAGAAGGTGCTCTGGTCAGATGAAACCAAAATTGAACTTTTTGGCAACAATGCAAAACGTTATGTTTGGCGTAAAAGCAACACAGCTCATCACGCTGAACACACCATCCCCACTGTCAAACATGGTGGTGGCAGCATCATGGTTTGGGCCTGCTTTTCTTCAGCAGGGACAGGGAAGATGGTTAAAATTGATGGGAAGATGGATGGAGCCAAATACAGGACCATTCTGGAAGAAAACCTGATGGAGTCTGCAAAAGACCTGAGACTGGGACGGAGATTTGTCTTCCAACAAGACAATGATCCAAAACATAAAGCAAAATCTACAATGGAATGGTTCAAAAATAAACATATCCAGGTGTTAGAATGGCCAAGTCAAAGTCCAGACCTGAATCCAATCGAGAATCTGTGGAAAGAACTGAAAACTGCTGTTCACAAATGCTCTCCATCCAACCTCACTGAGCTCGAGCTGTTTTGCAAGGAGGAATGGGGAAAAAATGTCAGTCTCTCGATGTGCAAAACTGATAGAGACATACCCCAAGCGACTTACAGCTGTAATCACAGCAAAAGGTGGCGCTACAAAGTATTAACTTAAGGGGGCTGAATAATTTTGCACGCCCAATTATTCAGTTTTTGATTTGTTAAAAAAGTTTGAAATATCCAATAAATGTTGTTCCACTTCATGATTGTGTCCCACTTGTTGTTGATTCTTCACAAAAAAATACAGTTGTATATCTTAATGTTTGAAGCCTGAAATGTGGCAAAAGGTCGCAAAGTTCAAGGGGGCCGAATACTTTCGCAAGGCACTGTATATACACGCCTGTTCTGAAAGGCCCCAGAGTCTGCAACACCACAAGGGGCACCACCAAGCAATGAAGACCAAGGAGATCTCCAAACAGGTCAGGGACAAAGTTGTGGAGAAGTACTGATCAAGGTTTTTATTTTTAAAAAAATCTGAACCTTTGAACATCCCACAGAGCACCATTAAATCCATTATTAAAAAATGGAAAGACTATGGCACCACAACAAACCTGACAAGAGGGCAGCCCACCAAATCTCAGACCAGGCAAGGAGGGCATTAATCAGAGACAAAGAGACCAAAGATAACCCTTAAGGAGCTGCAAAACTCCAATCTCCGCTGTGGAGCATCTGTCCATAGGACCACTTTAAGCCGCACACTTCACAGAGCTGGGCTTTACGGAAGAGTGGCCAGAAAAAAGCCATTGATTAGGGAAAAAATAAGCAAACACATTTGGTGTTCGCCAAAAGCCATGTGGGAGACACCCCAAACATATAGAAGAAGGCCATCAAGGAAAATTATATGTCTGGCGCAAACCCAACACCTCTCATCACCCAGAGAATATCATCCCCACAGTGAAGCATGGTGGTGGCAGCATCATGCTGTGGGGATGTTTTTCATCAGCAGGGACTGGGAAACTGGTCAGAATTGAAGGAATGATGGATGGTGCTAAATACAGGGTAATTCTTGAGGGAAACCTTTTTCTGTCTTCTAGAGATTTGAGACTGGGACGAAGGTTCACCTTCCAGCAGGACAATGACCCTAAGCATACTGCTAAAGCAACACTTTAGTGGTTTAAGGGGAAACATATTGGAATGGCATAGTCAAAGCCCAGACTTCAATCTAATTGAGAATCTATGGTATAACTTAAAGATTGCTGTACACCAGCAGATCCCACCCAAAAGGAGGCTCTAGAAAGTATTGACTTTGGGGGGGGGGGGGGGGTAAATAGTTTGTTTCAAAATAAAAAATATTTTACATCTTCAATGTGTGTTGTGTAAATCAAATGATACAAACCCCCCAAAAACCCATTTTAATTTCAGATTGTAAGGCAACAAAATAAGAAAAATGCAAAGAGGGGTGAATACTTTCGCAAGACTCTGTATGTAGTAATGTGCGCTTGCCATAGGCTGTTGTGGACTATGACGAGACCTCTGGTGGCATATGTCTTGTGGGGTATGCATGGGTGTCTGAGCTGTGTGCCAGTAGTGTTGGAGAAGAAAGTAAAAATGCAATATGTGCCATGTAAAAAAGCTAATGTTTATGTTCCTTGCTCAGAACATGAGAACATATGAAAGCTGGTGGTTCCTTTTAACATGAGTCTTCAATATTCCCAGGTAAGACGTTTTAGGTTGTAGTTATAAAAGGACTATTTCTCTCTATACCATTTGTATTTCATATACCTTTGACTATTGGATGTTCTAATAGGTACTTTAGCATTGCCAGCCTAATCTCGGGAGTTGATAGGCTTGAAGTCATAAACAGCGCAATGCTGCTGGCAAACGCAGTAAAGTGCTGTTTGAATGATTGCTTACGAGCCTGCTGCTGCCTACCACCGCTCAGTTAGACTGCTTTATCAAATCATAGACTTAATTATAATATAATAACACACAGAAATATGAGCCTTAGGTCATTAATATGGTCAAATCTGGAAACTATCATTTCGAAAATGATATATCTAACGGGTGGCATCAATAAGTCTAAATATTGCTGTTACATTGCACAACCTTCAATGTTATGCCATAATTACGTCAAATTCTGGCAAATTAGTTCGCAACGAGCCAGGCAGCCCAAACTGTTGCATACCCTGACTCTGCGTGCAATGAAAGCAAGAGAAGTGACACAATTTCCCTAGTTTAATATTGCCTGCTAACAAGAATTTCTTTTAACTAAATATGCAGGTTTAAAAATATATATACTTCTGTGTATTGATTTTAAGAAAGGCATTGATGTTCATGGTTAGGTACATTCGTGCAACGATTGTGCTTTTTTCACAAATGCGCTTTTGTTAAATCATCCCGTTTGGTGAAGTTGGCTGTCTTTGTTAGGAAGAAATGGTCTTTACACAGTTCGCAACGAGCCAGGCGGCCCAAACTGCTGCATATACCCTGACTCTGCTTGCACAGAACGCAAGAGAAGGGACACAATTTCCCTAGTTAAAATAAATTCATGTTAGCAGGCAATATTAACTAAATATGCAGGATTAAAAATATATACTTGCGTATTGATTTTAAGAATGCCGTTAATGTTTAGGTACACATTGGTGCAATGACAGTGCTTTTTTCGCGAATGTGCTTGTTAAATCATCACCCGTTTGGCGAAGTAGGCTGTGATTCAATGATAAATTAACAGGCACCGCATCGATTATATGCAACGCAGGACAAGCTAGATAAACTAGTAATATCATCAACCATGTGTAGTTAACTAGTGATTATGTTAAGATTGATTGTTTTTTTTATAAGATACGTTTAATGCTAACTAGCACCTTACCTTGGCTCCTTGCTGCACTCACATAACAGGTAGTCAGCCTGCCACGCAGTCTACTCGTGGATGGAGTGCAATGTAATCGGCCATGATCAGTGTCCAAAAATGCAGATTACCGATTGTTATGAAAACTTGAAATCGGCCCTAATTAATCAGCCATTCCGATTAATCGGTCAACCTCTAGTCTGTAGAAACTGCCTTGTTGATAGTGCTGTTAAGGCAGAACAGTGTTTTCTTTTGGACAGACTTCTCCCCATCTTAGCTACTGTTGTATCAATATTTTTGGGCCATAACAGTTTACAATAGAGGGTTACTCCAGCAGTTTAGTCACCTCAACTTGCTCAATTTCCACATTATTCATTACACAATTTAGTTGAGGTTTAGGGTTTAGTGAATGATTTGTTCCAATACAATGCTTTTCCTTTTTGAAATATTTAACTTATTCCTTGCCACCCATTCTGAAATGAACTGCAGCTCTTAAGTGTTGCAGTCATTTCAGTCGCTGTAGAAGCTGACGTGTATAGTGTTGAGTCATCCGCATACATAGACACACTGGCTTTACTCAAAGCCAGTGGCATGTTGTTAGTAAAGATTTTTAAAAGTAAGGGACCTAGGACAGCTGCTACTGATATCACCCAAATGTGCATCGATCCTTTTGAAGACCATCATTTTCCTTCCTCCTCTCAGACTCACCTTATCGTTCCTAGAAACATCATCCTCTCCCAGGTCTTCGTTGGGTTCCTCCTGCCCAGGTTTAGACAGCACTACGTTGGTTAGGCTGCTGGAGCTGGAAATGGCACTAGGGAGCATTATGGACACACTGCCCCTCTTGGTGCTCTGGACCTTGGGGTCAGTGAGTGACGTAGCCCCCAAGGGAGCCTCCTATAGGTGGAAATATTTAGATGAGGCAATCTTCACATGTAAGCCTTTTGATTATTGGACAAATCCCAATTTGAGATGTGTGGGCAAGTTTAACATCAACTTAAACTGTGTATTTATGTTGAGGGTGAATTATAAAAAATAAATTAAGCAACACAAGTTGATGTGTTGCTAAATTACAGCACAATAACATTTTTATTTAAATTTAATGTCATGTTCATATTCACAACAGAAATATGACCTAACCAGGGCATAAATCTCAACCATCTCTTGCCTCAACACGCCCTATCAGAAAATATGTTATTGTGTTAAGGTATTATCAGCACATAGCCTTTGTGACGTAACTTTGCTCCAGTTTTGATTTCCCTTGCAAGGTTTCTACTTTCATTTCACCATAAAACCCTCTATCAGTTCAAGTTTCAGTCACATGATCTCTCTTGGGCCCTATTTGATCTGCACTGGCTATCCACTGACACGCCACAACTGCACTCCGAGTCAAAACGGACAGTCTGCTACCTTGTGGCCTTTTAGGAGAGGTGCATGTTTATTACAGGAATAGTTTGTACTGAAGGTTTTGAGCACTAAATCACAGATATCTGTAAAGATCAACAGAACATCTACTTGATATTGACATGATGCCGTGACTAGGTGTCGTTTCTTAATGAACTGCCAGTTTACTGATTGATCATAACTACACATTAGCAGGAAAGAAAGACAGCATACAGCGGTAGAGGCCTGAAGCTAAGCACTGACCTCACACCACACAGAACAAATCAGCTATCTAGGTAAGTAGGCACGGTCAACGTAATGAGCCGTACCTGACTGGATGCCTGGGTGGAAGAGGCAGGTCTGCGAGCTCCCTCCTGTTTTAGCTTCAGTTTGTAGAGGGACAGCTCTGAGACGAAGGCAAAAACAACACATCTTAACTAGCTGTTCCTAATTGAAGAGCTATGACCCTCTCTGTGTTAAGTGAATTAGAGGTTGTTTCTGAACCAGAGTCAAAGAGTTGACTACAAATTGTTGATTGATGTAATTTAACACGTAAGGGCTCTAATTGTGCCAATCTAGGTTATGGTATGCTTAAATGTTTTAAAAGGGTACAATAAAAAAAACTCACTAGTGCCAGTCTTCTCTGGCTGTGGCCCCTCTGGCTCCTGCAGGTTCCAGGTGACCCTCTTCACCGAGGGTTTGGCCTTGGCACCTGCCGTGACTGGCACCAGTTCTCCCCCAGTCTTCCCCTTCTCTCCCTCTCCTTCCTTCTCCTGTTTGACCCCAGCCTCCCCACTCTCTCCTCCTGGCTCCGTCTTCACATAGTCCAGGCTGTCCAGCATCATGTCCACGTCCATGTCATCGTCTGAAGGCTCCTCTACCTCGTGCTTCTCTGGGTTCACTGAGATGGGTTGGACTAGTGGAGGAGTCTCTGTGAGGGCCTCTGGTACTGGAGGAATCAGGGATGGGGTCCCCTGCTGGCTGGCTATACTCTCAGCAGCCTGAGGAGGAGCAAGGACAAGGTGTGTGCTGAGTGTTGAGAAGCTTGGGCTGGATTGGCCAGTTTGGGTGGGGGGAACAGGGATGTTGGAGGTTAGGTGTTGAGGCAGCTCAGGCCAGATGGGCTCAGTCTTGATGGTTTCCTTTAACGCCTGATCTTTTTGATCTGCTATGTCTGATGTGGAGACTGCGCACGCCTCCTTTATGAGGGCGGAAGGGTGTTCTTTTTCGATCTCCTTGTGCTGTTGCAAGTCCTTGACTGTGCTGAATGTTGACAGAGGTTTTTCTTTTTTGATTGGTTTACTATCCAGTGATTCTTCCAACATATCAAAGGCAGGTTTCTCTTTTTTAATCTCTTTTAGCAACATAGACTCATTGAGTAGTTTTGTTGAGAGAGAGGCAAGTCTCTCTGTTCTAATGTCATTGCTGTCACTCTCCTTTTTCACCTCTGAGGCAGAGAGGACAGAGAGAGATTTGAGTCCTGAGGAAAGCATCTGCTGTTTGATCTCTCGCTCTTTCCTCTCTTCTTTAGTCTCGCTCTCCTCTTTCAGAGGGACGCGGGGGAGAACTTTTACCTTTTTCTTCTCTTTCTGTTCCTCTAGCTTATTGAAGGTGGTGGTTGAGGAAGACCCTAGTGGTCTCTGTGACCCCTCTTCTGTCCTCCTCTCTCTGGATCGCGACCTGGACTTCGGCCTCTTCCGGTCTTTCGACCGCACCTCAACCCTGTCCTTTGATCTGGAGGATGATGGTTGTGATCGTAAGTGGTCTTTCCTCCTTTCCCTGGACCTGGAACGGGAACGCGAGCGAGACTGCGAGCAATCACGCTTCTTGTCCTTTGACGGGCGACCCTTCTCTCTTTCACTCCCTCTGCCCTCGTTCCTCTCCCTGCTCCCTCTCCTCTGCTTTTTCCTCTTGGACCGCTCTCTACTGCTGGAGCCTGACCATGACCTTAATCAAAATATTAGAAATAGTTGTCATAATAGGAAATATACGAGAATACATGTATAATTAAACACCACCAAATCACTGTGTACAGAATTAACATGATCAAACAATGACATTAGTACCTGGAGCGCCTCCTGTCTTTGGAGGGAGAACGTGACCGTCTCTTCTTCCTGCGAGACCTCTCAGAGATATCAGAGATAGAGCTGTCTGACGGGGACCGAGTCCTTCTCCTCTCCCTCGATCCCGAACGCCTAGAACTCTCTCGCCCCTTGTCTCCTCTCCTACCCCCTTCATAACGTCTCTTCCTCCCTGCCTGGTCCGGGGCCTTGTCTCCCCTCCTCCTGCCTGCCTCTGGGCTGTTTGAGGCAGACCGCCGCTCCATGGAAGACCCCCTGCCTTTGGATGTCTTCCTCCCCTGGCCTGGGGGCCTGGAGTGTGATTTAGACCTGGATGGGGACCTGGGGGGGCTGTCCTGGGGCTCTGACTTTATCTCAGTCTTCACCATCCTGTTTCTGTGGTGGCTGGAGGCTAAGCTGGATAAGGAAGGAGTAGTCTGCTGGTTCTGGGGCTCTCTACTGTTGCCAGTCTGGCTGTGCTGCCCTTTCTCACCCCCTGGCTCATTCCTCTCCCTCTTCAGATGGACCTGGCTCTGGGACAGAGGTGTGCTGGTGCCAGTCATCACAGACCTGGGTGCATTGTGAGGGCTGTGACCAGGCTTTGCAGTGTCAGAGTTCTCTGGCTCCCTCTTCACCTCCAGACCTTCTCCTGAGCCCTCATCCCTCTCCAGTGACAGGGCTTTCACCTGCTGGCTGGCACCTTCCTTCACCTGCTGGCTGGCACCTTCCTTCACCTGCTGGCTGGCACCTTCCTTCACCTGCTGGCTGGCACCTTCCTTCACCTGCTGGCTGGCACCTTCCTTCACCTGCTGGCTGGCACCTTCCTTCACCTGCTGGCTGGCACCTTCCTTCACCTGCTGGCTGGGACCTTCCTTCACCTGCTGGCTGGGACCTTCCTTCACCTGCTGGCTGGGATCTTCCTTCACCTGCTGGCTGGGACCTTCCTTCACCTGCTGGCTGGGACCTTCCTTGTGCACCATGGTTGATTTCCCCCCAGCATGGCTCTCTGCTTCGCTGTCTGAGCCGGTTGGATGGAAGGGATCGTATATATCCCCCTCTTCCTTCTCCTCTTTGACCGGTGTGTGTGAGGACGTCAGTAGATTCTGTTTCTTCTTGCGCTCCTCGCTTTTCCTCTTCGCCTTCTCTTCCTCTGGAGACGCTGGTTCTAGACAGTTTCCAGCTGCAACAATTGCAGAAGCGTTGCTAAGCTTTCTGGCGTGCCAGACAGAGCTGGCGTTGATCCGGAAGCACACCGTGGATGATGCTGATGAAGAGGTGCGGGCAGGGTTAGATGCAGAATCAGAAGAGGAGAACGAAGAGGAGAAGGAGCTGGAGAAGGCTGAGGAAGGGCCTGCTCTGTCTGGTCTCTGTCCCTCTGTCCTGCCCTGCTGCTGGTCCACACTTTGCTGCCTGCCCCTGTTCCCACCCAGGCTGTTCACACAGGCATCAGGGAAGCTATTACTACCACTACCATTAGCACTGCTACTACTACCACTACTACCCCCTCTGCTGGCATTGCCATTCGTCAGGCCACCGCTCTCCCGTTTTATCCTTGGTATCCTGGGAAGCACCAATACTGGTGCTTCCCATACTGGTTTAGCAGCGGCCTTCTTAGCCTGGGGCTGTGGTGGCACCATCTCCCTACCTCTGGAGTGAGAGTCTGGAGTAGGAGTGGAGGTGGCAGCCCTCTGGGTCCCATGGGGGGGTAGTACACCGGTGTCCTCCCAGTGGCTGTGTCCAGGACTGGGTCTACAGGGGGCAGGGACGTGTGGGTGACTCAGGATGGGAGTTGGATAAGTGGCGGAGTGGGGGGATGAAGGGGTGAGAGGGGACAGGCAGGGTCCTGCTACCAGGTCTCCATTAATGGGGAGACAAAGGGAGCTGGCTGCTGTGGTAGGGGACATCTCTGAGTGGAGCTGGGCTACTGATTCACCAGAGCTGCTGCTCCTACTGCTGCTGGGCATGGATAACGACAAACCCACTACAACACAAACACAACACAATAACTGACTCAACATGATGTTGCTGTGTAACACACATAATCCAACAGACTTCAAAATCAATGGTTAACAAGCAATAAAACATTGACTAGTTCTTAAATAGTCAGGTAATAGATACAGAACCAGCAAAATACTGAGAAAGAATGAAAAAAAAAAGGACAAGAGATTGAACTAAAGAAAGTAAGAAACCCTAGCAGCCTGCTCACCTGGTTTGATAGCCTTGAGGGATCCATCTCTGTTAATGACTACGTCTGAGCTGTCCATCAGAAGCATGCTCTGCCCTGATAGGATGCTGCCCAGCAGGTCAGGCACTGGGGCCACCTCTGCGACCTCCTCCAACTGGGGAAGGCTCGAGCCCCACCTACAACCCCATGGCAACCACAGGTCAGACATGCATCATATTGAAGAATGTGAGCTACAAAACAAAATAAAATTTGGGAGATGAGAAGGGGTACCTAGAGAGGCCAGCAGTGATTGGTCGAGCCACAGGCTGGTGTGAGAGGAGTGCGGAGCGAGATAAGCCACGCCTCTTGGCCTCCAGCAGTGATGACGTGACCGAGGCTTGCTCCTCCTCATCATCATCCCTGGGGTGGGATCAACAGCCAATCAACATTCAGAACCATGTTGAGGTCCATTCCACAATTGTCTGTTATTTTCTATGAGTTTTTCACTTCATGGTTTTGTTTGAAATTATTGTTGTCAGCATTAGATGGAGATCTCTATTCTCTAGATTAATAAAGTACTGTTATCTTATAGTTGTGAGTTGTGCCTGAGACAGACCTACCTGCTAGTGAAGGGGTCCAGATCGTAGGGGTCTCCATAGACAGAGAGCGAAGCAGCTCCTATGTCAGCCCTCATACTGCCCAGAGTGGTTTCTGAAGGTTGGTACACAGAGGGAAGGGACGAGCCCCGTTTGGGCTTCCCTATCCCTAGGTTACGGGCTATACGACCACGTGACGTAGCTTCCTTTTTCACCACCTAGGAACACACAGTCAGATTAAACATGAGCACTGATTCTGTCATTTTGTTATAGGCACTATATTTTTCATGTTATAATTGTTAAATTTGAAGTCTCACCAGTTTCCTTCTGGACTTGGTCCTCCTCACTCGCCGTTTCCTCCTCCTCACCCCAGTGCCTGCAGCTTTGCCCTTACCACCCGTGGCAGACGATGACCTCTTACTCTGGCCTTTCCTGCGCTTTACTGTGGGCAAATGCATCTCTTTTAAAAACCCAGGTAGGGTTTGCGTGCGTGCGTGCGTGCCTGCGTGCGTTTTTTTCACCTGTCCTGCGTCGTCGACTGGATGGAACGCGGGGTGTGAGGTTCCGTATGTACACAGCTGTGTTGAGTCCAGCCACCACTGCATTGATAGTCTCATCCAGCCAGGTGGTCTGTGGCATCAGAAAGCTGGGGGAGATCTGAGACCAGAGGTACACTGCATCACTCTACTATTCTCTGCTGTCTTTTTGGACATGCTTTACTTGACATGACCTTCACAGCCGTCTAATGAGGCAGGCTGCAGCATCACTCAGCCTGCAGCATCACCACCACCCTCTGGCTCTCTATTCTAGACCTGCAGGTCAAATGTTACTTGGTGCAAGTAGCGCATTCAAACATGACAAAATAACAGTGTCATCATTAATCAAGTGTTATGTAATACCATTCTACACAAAAAAAACATCATACATGTTTCAACCCAGGAGAGAAAACATGGGTAACATCATTTTTCATAAGTACATTATCATGCTGCTCACAAAATAATCTTTGATTACAGAATTCATATCAAAGCTACAGAGTAAGGGCTGTTGACACTAGTGGCGAGGAGCGGAGTGTAGTGAGGCAGAACAGAGAAGCCAATAGGAAGCAACACGCCTCATGCCAAACCTGTGCAATGCGTGCCTGGGTGATGCGGTGGTGGTTGACACTGGCGCGGACCCTCTCACTCTGCTGGGTGCGGGCAATGGCCCGGGTGGGGCCTGCCGCAGGGAGGCGGGAGCGGCTGGTTGTGGGACGGGCGCTGCTCAGACTCTCCGTGTTGCTCTGCTCTTCCACTGAACCCCCTGAGGAGCAATAACATTGATGAACTCTGGGATCTTGGTAAAAGGACTTTTTTATATTGCTTTATACAAAGAATATTGTCAACGTATTCCTCAGAGGAAGACGTAATGAGTCAGTACTGAGTATGATTACTTGAATGGCGGTTGTTGGCTTGACACTCTGGGCAGAACCATTCCTCCACAGGGACAGCATCCAGCGGGGGGGTCAGGCACTCCATGTGGTACCTTCCATGGAGCACAGACATGGAGTGGTAGAAAGTAGGTATTAACATGGATATGATCAAGTCCTGCATTCATAAAGTGTTTCAAAGTTTAAGGTTGAGAATGAGATAACATGGATATGATCAGAAAATAAAAACCAAGGAATATGCAAAGGGTTAATTGGAATGATTAGATAAAGATACATATATTCCTGATTGTATGATTAATCAGGAACAATCCCAGAATGCTAGGTGGCGTGTGTTAATTGTCTCACCCAGCATCACAGCCGTCACAGAGCAGCAGGCGGTCTTCACGGTCACTCCCTCCACACACCTCGCAGCTGGTCTGTTCCAGCTCCAAGTCGATCACCTCCTCCTGGCCCTCCTTCACTGGTTTCTGCACTGTGATCTGCACTCAATCATCATGCACATAGAGCAATGACAAGAATGACTGTCTGTAATGGCTGTCTGGCAATGACCGTCTGGAGCTCCCATGCATGACCCATATTTGTATGTACAATGTTTCAACCATAATGGTCTTTGCCACAAAATAAATCAAACACCCTTCATGAGGAATACACATGCCATGTGTAGTAGCTACTTCTCTACCTCTCAGAACACCCCCCCCCCCCCCCCCCCCCCCCCCTCCAACAATACATTCAGAAACACCATGCACAACATTAAATCAAGACCAAAGAAGCCAATTAAAAGACATTCACCAAGAGAAAGTCAGTTTTTTAAAACTCACCATTTTCTGCACTTTCCCACCATAACATTTTCTCAGGTAGATGTTATTGAAGACTATTCTGTCCACAGGACAGGAGTTTGCATTCTGAGGGAAGAACAAACCACGATTGGAGGCACAACATTTGGACACACTTTAACATATAATTACTATCTGTCTTAACAAAACCTTTGTTTATAGGACTGAAAGTGAAAGCTGACGTGTGGCGCCTTTGGACCAAGGTTCCAGTGACGCTCATGAATTTGACGGGTGAGTGTCTTCTAGTTCTTCCGACAATATGGTAATTTTGTGTCTGTACTAACACTTAAGTGAATAAAAAGCTTTAACCCCTTGACCTCTCATTTTGCACCCTCTAATGTCACCCACCCACCTTGGACCACTCCAAGATGCAGTCGAGGCAGAAGTAGTGTTCGCAGCTCTCTGGCGTGGCCACGGGCTGGCTGTGGAAGGAGTTTAGGCAGATGGGGCATTTCTCATTGTCCTCGTCTGAGCTCAGACCTGCCAAGTCAGTAGACGCTCCCCCCACCGCACCCTCTACCACATCGTCCTCTTCTCCATCTGGGGAACAAGTATGTCGTATGATCAGAAGTTATGAAACTCAAGTGGTAGATCTATACCTTGGATACTAAAAGCGTACCATGGACCATTACTGATTATTTTCCATGAGTACAGAATCCTACATTTCCACAGTCTCTCACCATCACTGTCATCCTCCTCGTCTTCCTCCTCCTCCTCTCCATCGAGGAGGTCTTCCTCCTCCTCACCACTGTCAGAAGCTCCCTCAGATTCCTCCCCACCTTCATCGCTGTCTTCATCTGTAAGTTGACAAATAAAAGTAGATGAGTAAGTAATCCAATTATTTCCAATACCAGTAGTGATGAGGGCCAATCACTAAGGGCGCTTTCAAACATAGTTTTGAGCTGTAGTTCGAATCAGAATTTGATTATTTGTTACATAGTTTTTTGTTTTTCATTTGACAATGTGGGACCAACAATCAAAACTATGTGTCCATGCAAGTAATTTGTTTATTGGACAAAAATTCTCACGTTAAATTAATCTATGATTATCATGAAGCGTCACTGTGTCCAAATCTTCATATGACTTTAGCTTTGGTCTTCCAACAACATGCGGGAGGAAACAGCGCAATAGCCCCTAACTGTGACGTGAAAGGGCTATACAGTAGCCTGTATCCCCGGTATAGCCTCCCCTAATCTGCATCCGACGCGCTCAGAAATGTGCTGCTTTACTCAGAAAGTTTAAAAGATATTAAGTTATGATGCAGCATGCATTTAATCAAATGCTCGCAGTCAAATAACCAATAATAATGCACGACTCTGGTTATTTTCCTGTGTTTTGTCCGGACTGGGTTCTCACCTGCAGCAAACCTCACCACAGTACGAATTGAATCAGACCCTTTCTGAGCAAACCACTATTTGTGGTTTACTGCGCTCCCGAGTGCGAATGGTGTTCACACCAGTCCAAACAAACTGAACTAAGGGGGTAAATGCGCAAGAGTTTGAAAAAAACACTCCAAACCAGATTCACTCCTTAGGGTATTCATAAAATGTAGAAATATGATTCCATACCTGAGATTGCCCATACTGTAGGCCTTTTTTCTTTTCTGTGTGAGGCATTCCGGTTGATCAGCTCATCCTGGTTGTCTTCTTCATCCATGGCTGAACATCAGAAAGCTTCCTGCACCAATATCTAGCTAAATATCAAAGGCTATGCTTCAAATGAGACATATGACTTTTCAGTAGCTGGAAAACACATTAAATTCAAATTAGTGCCACAACTATTCACCTGGTCCATGCACAACAACGATTTCCTGTGTAGTCAGTATTGACACATGCAACAAGAACGCATGTTCACACTGTTAATACGGATTTAGCTACTGCATGAGATAGCGGTATGTGAGGGAGCTTTGTAAGTCAATTATAACATGTCACAAGTGGACAGCTAGTTAGCCATTGTGAGACGTGAGTTAGCTACGTTAGCTAGTTAACGTTTGCAGACTTGAACATTTGCCGTTAGCTAACGTTACCTACTGTAGATAACTATGACTACATAGTTTCCCAGGCATAAATTACAAGTACAATCCAGACGGACAAATGAAAGACATTTATATCAAGTTGTCTTCTTCGTAGATATGTTAGCTACCTAGCTAGTGGTAGCTGTTAAGCTTAACGAGTAATTAAGTAGCTAGGTAGCTAACAACTGCTGCTGCTTCACTGCCTTCTGTTTCCTCAACAACAAAACCATTGAGCGACTTTGGTGTTGCACTGTAAATGTATGCTCGCTAAAAGAGCTAGCTAAATAAACCATTGTAAATAAGCTTTCGTTACCTACCTTATTGCAAAGAAAACGTGCAAGTTATGGAATATTCTTAGCTAGCTACCAGTACCTGCATTGTTATGGATAATAGTCTGCTAGATGCTAGCCTGCTACTGCTAGCATTAGCTTGAGTCTAAATATAACTTTACTTGCACGCTCGTTATGTGTATGTGACATTCATATGTTGTCAGTTTAAAAGTTATCATTATCCAGGCGTACGTTATTGTATACTTCGAACGTGCAAAGCCAGGGTGTTTACACCTACCCTACACGGTTGTGAATGACATGTTTGGAGTAACTGCTTAGTCCACAAATTTTGTTGAGTGACACCGCAGGCTGGAATGACGGAAATGGCCAAAATTACGCTTCTCTTCTTCTTCTCTGTGTCTTTTACAACTATTATTGTATTGCTGCCACCAACTGGACGGGGGTGGTAAAAAAAAATGCAAAAAAATGTCATTTCAATTACAAAGAAGGGAAAAAAATATGAATCCAGAGGGACACAAAAAAATAATAAAAAAACATCCCTCTCCTTCAGTCATTCAAAAACTCCATAACTCCCTACACAGGCTCTAGAGCCTGCCATGAGACAGAACTGCTGGTGATGGGAACCACAGGAGGCTGCTGAGTGAACGGCTCATAATAATGGCTGGAACGGAACAAATGCAATGGCATCAAATATATGGAAATTCCCTAAAGGGAGTGTAGAAGAGGTGAAACTATTATTGCTGTCTATCAACAATGACAAGCCACCGGGGTCTGACAACCTGGATGGAAAAATACTGATGTTCATAGCGGACGATATTGCCACTCCTATTTGCCATATCTTCAATTTAAGCCTACTAGAAAGTCTGTGCCCTCAGGCCTGTAGGGAAGCGAAAGTTATTCTGCTTCCAAAGAATAGTAAATCCCCCTTTACTGGATACGCACTGAGCTAAAGGGTAGAGCTGCCGCTTTCAAGGAGTGGTACTCTAAACTGGACACTTATAAGAAATCCTGCAATGCACTCAGACAAACCATCAAACAGGAAAAGCGTCGATACAGGGGTAAGACTGAATTGTACTGCTCTGACACTCGTTGTATGTGGCAGGGCTTGTAAACTATTACAGACTACAAAGTTAAGCACAGTCACGAGCCGCCCAGTGACATGAGCCTACCAAACGAGCTAAATTACTTCTATGCCCGTGTCGGGGCAAGCAACACTGAAGTATGCATGAGAACATCAGCTGTTCCGGACGACTGTGTGATCACCCTCTCCGTAGCCGATGTGAGAAAGACCTTATAACAGGTCAACATTCACAAGGCCGCAGGGCCAGACGAATTACCAGGACGTGTACTCCGAGTATGCGCTGACCAACTGGCATGTGTTTTCACTGACATTTTCAACCTGTTCCTGACTGAGTCTGCAATACCAACATGTTTCAAGCGGACCACCAAAGTCCCTGTGCCCAAGAACACTAAGGTAACCTGCCTAAATGACTACAGACCCGTAGCACTCACGTCTATAGCCATGAAGTGCTTTGAAAGGTTGGTCATGGCTCACTTCAACACCATTATCCCAGAAACCCTAGACCCACTCCAATTTGCATACCGCCCGAGTGCTCCCGAGTGGCGCAGCGGTCTAAGGCACTGCATCTCAGTGTTAGAGGCGTCACTACAGACCCTGGTTCTATTCCAGGCTGTATCACAATTGGCAGTGATTGGGAGTCCCATAGGGCGCCCCACAATTGGCCCAGCATCGTCTGGGTTAGGGTTTGGCCGGGGGAGGCCATCATTGTAAATAAGATTTTGTTCTTAACTGACTTGCCTACTTAAATAAAGGTTAAATAAAATAAATAAAAAATCCACAGAAAATGCCATCTCTATTGCACACCACACTGCCCTTTCCCACCTGGACAAAATAAAAACCTACGTGAGAATGCTATTCATTGACTACAGCTCAGCATTCAACACCATATTGCCCTCAAAGCTCATCACTAAACTAAGGTCCCTGGGACTAAACACCTCCCTCTGCAACTGGATCCTGACTTCCTGACGGGCCGCCCCCAGGTGGTAAGGGTAGATAACAACACATCTGCCACGCTGATCCTCAACACAGGGGCCCCTCAGGGGTGCGTGCTCAGTTCCCTCCTGTACTCCCTGTTCACCAATGACTGCATGGCCAGGCACGACTCCAATAACATAATTAAGTTTGCCAACGACACAACAGTGGTGGGCCTGATCACAGACAACGACGAGACAGCCTATAGGGAGGAGGTCAGAGACCGGTCCATGTGGTGCCAGGATAACAACCTTTCCCTCAACGTGATCAAGACAAAGGAAATGATTGTGGACTACAGGAAAAGGAGGACTGAGCATGCCCCAATTCTCATCGACGAGGCTATAGTGGAGCATGTTGAGAGCTTCATGTTCCTTGGTGTCCACATCACCAACAAACTATCATGGTCCAAACACACCAAGACAGTCGTTAAGAGGGCACGACAAATCCTATTGCCCCTCAGGAGACTTGGCATGTGTCCTCAGATCCTCAAAAAGTTCTACAGCTGCACCATCGACAGCATCCTGACGGGTTGTATCACTGCCTGGTATGGCAACTGCTCAGCCTCCGAATGCAAGGCACAACACAGGGTAGTGCGTACGGCCCAGTACATCACTGGGGCCAAACTTCCTGCCATCCAGCACCTCTATACCAGTCGGTTTCAGAGGAAGGCCCTAAAAATTGTCAAAGACTCCAGCCACCCTAGTCATAGACTGTTCTCTCTGCTACCATACAGCAAGCGGTACCGGAGCACCAAGTCTAGGTCCAAAAGAGTTCTTCACAGCTTCTACCCCCAAACCATAAGACTCCTGAACAGCTAATCAAATGGCTACCCAGACTACTTGCATTGTCCCCCCCCCCCCCCCCAGGAAGAATCAGAAATTCCCCAGGGCAGCTGTTTAGGCTCCTTACTTTTTTCAATCTTTACTAACAACATGTCAATGGCTTTGAGTAAAGCCAGTGTGTCTATGTACAGTGCCTTGCGAAAGTATTCGGCCCCCTTGAACTTTGCCACCTTTTGCCACATTTCAGGCTTCAAACATAAAGATATAAAACTGTATTTTTTTGTGAAGAATCAACAACCAGTGGGACACAATCATGAAGTGGAACGACATTTATTGGATATTTCAAACTTTTTTAACAAATCAAAAACTGAAAAATTGGGCGTGCAAAATTATTCAGCCCCCTTAAGTTAATACTTTGTAGCGCCACCTTTTGCTGCGATTACAGCTGTAAGTTGCTTGGGGTATGTCTCTATCAGTTTTGCACATCGAGAGACTGACATTTTTTCCCATTCCTCCTTGCAAAACAGCTCGAGCTCAGTGAGGTTGGATGGAGAGCATTTGTGAACAGCAGTTTTCAGTTCTTTCCACAGATTCTCGATTGGATTCAGGTCTGGACTTTGACTTGGCCATTCTAACACCTGGATATGTTTATTTTTGAACCATTCCATTGTAGATTTTGCTTTATGTTTTGGATCATTGTCTTGTTGGAAGACAAATCTCCGTCCCAGTCTCAGGTCTTTTGCAGACTCTATCAGGTTTTCTTCCAGAATGGTCCTGTATTTGGCTCCATCCATCTTCACATGAATTCTAACCATCTTCCCTGTCCCTGCTGAAGAAAAGCAGGCCCAAACCATGATGCTGCCACCACCATGTTTGACAGTGGGGATGGTGTGTTCAGCTGTGTTGCTTTTACGCCAAACATAACGTTTTGCATTGTTGCCAAAAAGTTCAATTTTGGTTTCATCTGACCAGAGCACCTTCTTCCACATGTTTGGTGTGTCTCCCAGGTGGCTTGTGGCAAACTTTAAACAACACTTTTTATGGATATCTTTAAGAAATCTTTAAGAAATTTCTTCTTGCCACTCTTCCATAAAGGCCAGATTTGTGCAATATACGACTGATTGTTGTCCTATGGACAGAGTCTCCCACCTCAGCTGTAGATCTCTGCAGTTCATCCAGAGTGATCATGGGCCTCTTGGCTGCATCTCTGATCAGTCTTCTCCTTGTATGAGCTGAAAGTTTAGAGGGACGGCCAGGTCTTGGTAGATTTGCAGTGGTCTGATACTCCTTCCATTTCAATATTATCGCTTGCACAGTGCTCCTTGGGATGTTTAAAGCTTGGGAAATCTTTTTGTATCCAAATCCGGCTTTAAACTTCTTCACAACAGTATCTCGGACCTGCCTGGTGTGTTCCTTGTTCTTCATGATGCTCTCTGCGCTTTTAACGGACCTCTGAGACTATCACAGTGCAGGTGCATTTATACGGAGACTTGATTACACACAGGTGGATTGTATTTATCATCATTAGTCATTTAGGTCAACATTGGATCATTCAGAGATCCTCACTGAACTTCTGGAGAGAGTTTGCTGCACTGAAAGTAAAGGGGCTGAATAATTTTGCACGCCCAATTTTTCAGTTTTTGATTTGTTAAAAAAGTTTGAAATATCCAATAAATGTTGTTCCACTTCATGATTGTGTCCACTTGTTGTTGATTCTTCACAAAAAAATACAGTTTTATATCTTTATGTTTGAAGCCTGAAATGTGGCAAAAGGTTGCAAAGTTCAAGGGGGCCGAATACTTTCGCAAGGCACTGTATGCAGATGACTGAACACTATACACGTCAGCTACTACAGCGACTGAAATGACTGCAACACTTAACAAACAGCTACAGTTAGTTTCAGAATAGGTGGATATTTCAGGATTTCAAAAACTAAAAGCACTGTATTTGGGACAAATCATTCACTAAACCCTAAACCTCAACTAAATCGTGCAATAAATAATGTGGAAATTGAGCAAGTGGACGTGACTAAACTGCTTGGAGTAACCCTGGATTGTAAACGGTCATGGTCAAAACATATTGATACAACAGTAGCTAAGATGGGGAGAAGTATGTCTATAATAAAGCGGTATCTGCCTTCCTAACAACAATATCAACAGGGCAGGTTCTACAGGCCCTAGTTTTTTCGCACTGAGACTACTGTTCAGTAATGTGGTCAGGTGCCACAAAGAAGGACTTAGGAAAATTGCAATTGGCTCAGAACAGGGCAGAACAGCTGGCCCTTAAAAGTACACAGGGAGCTAACATTAATGACATGCATGGCAATCTCTCATGGCTCAAAGTGGAAGAGAGATTGATTTCATCACTACTTGTTTTTGTAAGAAGTGTTGACAAGCTGAATGTACTGAGCTGTCTGTTTAAACGTCAAGCACAGAGCTCGGACACCCATGCATACCCCACAAGACATGCCACCAGAGGTCTCTTCACAATCCCCAAGTCCAGAACAGACTATGTGAGGTGCACAGTACTACTGATGCAAGTAGTAAAATTAGGTGTAAAAAACAGGTAAAAATACACCTTATGGAACAGAGGGGACACTGAAGAGACACACACAAAGGTACAGACACACGCATCTGCACAAAAGTGTTAGCTCACGCAATCTACACACACATACATTGTAATATTGTTGTATGGTGGTCGTTACACATTTTGTATTGTAGATATGTAGTGGTGTAGTAATGTTATATGATGTACTGTTTTATATTTGGTTTTATGTGTAATATAAGTGCCTTAATGTGTTTGGACCCCAGGAAGAGTAGCTGCCGCCTTGGCAGCAGCTAATGGGGATCCCTAATAAATACAAATGTGTTTGATGTATTTGACACCATTCCACTCATTCTGCTCCAGCCATTACCACGAGCCCGTTCTCCCCAATCACCGTCCTGGGGCATTCAACGGATTTCGCTTCATGATCTGCACGACAGCTAGACACACAACATTTTGCTCTTAGTCCATTCTCTTTTTGCAAACAATCGCTTTCGCAATGATCTTACCCAAATATCCCACATCTTGGCTTCTCTCGTCTGCATACACTGGGTACATGTCCCAACATTTAATAGTGGGTACATTGCAATGGTCTGGGAATAAACACTCTGACAGAGTAGTTCACATATCCCAGCTGCACTCGGAAAGGGAGAAGCTCATCAAAAAACACAAGAACAGACAAACTTCTCCTTCCTGCCATTTACCATTGGATGTGCTACCTTGTCCCGGACCTGCTGTTTTCGACTCTCTTCCTCTACCGTGCCTGTGGTCTCCAGCTCTGAATGATCGGCTATGAAAAGCCAACTGACATTTACTCCTGAGGTGCTGACCTGTTGCACCTTCTACAACCACTGTGATTATTATTATTATTTGACCCTGCTGGTCATCTATGAACATTTCAACATCTTGGCCATGTAATGTTATAATCTCAACCCGGCACAGCCAGAAGAGGACTGGCCACCCCTCAGAGCCTGGTTCCTCTCTAGGTTTCTTCCTAGGTTCCTGCCTTTCTAGGGTGTTTATCCTTACATCAGCTGATGTAAAAAGTGCTTGATAAATACATTTGAATGATTGATTAATTGACCATGCGATTCATTCTATGTGCATCGACCACTCCATGAATCTTCTTCAGTAGAGCATTGTTGAATTCTTACGCTACTCCAGAAATGACTCCCGTCCACCCCGACCAACCATCCTCTTTTTGTTTACATTTACTATGTTACATCTAGTCTATGAGACCAGGCTGTTTGCTTTAACAGGTGCCCTGCTTCAAACAGTAGATCAAAGCATGACACATCATATCCATCAGTTGACTTGAGATCCAACACACGTTTCTTCTGATCAACAAAAGTCCACTTCTCTTGATTTTCATAGATTTAACTTATCCCATTGCTTTCTCCACCAGTTTTGACATTTCAAACAGATCCTTAAATAGGCATAGGGTGAATTCAGAAAGGGTGCGAAGTCATAAACTGGGACAGCTTAATCCTGACATGTCTATTTCTTGGTCTGACAAGAGAAAATCAAAAATATTGTTACTAAGCCCTTGCAGAGAAACCACAAGATGTGTGATCACTTCATTTGTGTGACATTATAGAACAGGGTTCACCAACTGGGGGCCCGTGGGCCGAATTTGGCCCCTCAAGTTTTCTGAGAAAAAAATAAATGCAAATATATATTAATTTTTTTCAATGCTGGACATAATTTGCAGTCTCACCTTCCGGCCCGCAGACCATCCGCTCAAAGAAAAATCGTCCCGCGGCTGAATCTAGTTAATGATCGGTGTTATAGAGGGTGGCAGAGCAAGCTTCAAACAGGAAGCGGAGAAGCACACGGTATGATCAGTCACACAGCTATTTATTTTATGTTAAGGTTATACAACTTTCATAATGCATTGTGCCAAATTGTGGAGTAAATGTGCATACTATGTACTGGTGCATCAAAAAAAGTTGCCAATATTATGTTTGAACTTTGTAATTTAGTCATTTTTGTTGTTGTCCCACTTTACCAGCCCTAGCTAGCTAAAGTAGGACAGCATGTAGAAGCTAAAGTGGGACAGTCTAGGCTTTTCCAATGGAGGAAAGAGATCCAGTTTACATTAGGGACCCCCTGTACTTAGGTTAGGCAGGGCTCTCGTTCTTGTAGTACTATATAATGTATAAAAAAAAAGTGTAGTACTGTTATTAGTAGTGATATTTTGAGAATTCAGAAATTTTGTGAATGGCAGAACTCCTCTGTTCAGTGTCTGTGTTATTTTGCCCATCTTAATCTTTTCTTCTTATTGGCCAGTCTGAGATATGGCTTTTTCTTTGCAACTATGCCTTGAACGCTAGCATCCTGGAGTCGCCTTCTTCAATGTTGACATTAAGACAGATGTTTGTGGGTACTATTTAATGAAGCTGCTAGTTGAGGACTTGTGAGGCGTCTGTTTCTCAAATTAGACACTCTAATGTAGTTGTCCTCTTGCTCAGTTGTGCACCGGGGCCTCCCACTCCTCTTTCTATTCTGGTTAGAGCCAGTTTGCGCTGTTCTGTGAAGGGATTAGTACACAGCATTCTACGAGTTCTTCAGTTTCTTGGCAATTTCGCATAGAATATCCATCATTTCTCAGAACAAGAATAGACTGACAAGTTTCTGAAGAAAGGTCTTTGTTTCTGGTCATTTTGAGCCTGTAATCGAACCCACAAATGCTTATGCTCCAGATACTCAACTAGTCTAAAGGATGCCAGTTTTATTGCTTCTTTAATCAGTACAACAGTTTTCACCTTTGCTAACATAATTGCAAAAGGGTTTTCTAATAATCAATTAGCCTTTTAAAATTATAAACTTGGATTAGCTAACACAACGTGCCATTGGAACACAGGAGTGATTGTTGCTGATAATAGGCCTCTGTACGCCGATGTAGATATTCCATAAAAAAATCAGCCTTTTTCAGCTACAATAGTCATTTACAACATTAACAATGTCTACACTGTATTTCGGATCAATTTGTTGTTATTTTAATGAACAAAAAATGTGTTTTTCTTTAAAAAACAAGGACATTTCTAAGTGACCACCAAATGTTTAATAGTACTGTATATTGGCCTATATATTTTCTATAACACTAATTTATTTATGATATTTATGCCATTTGAAGTTGCATTGAACTAAAAAATAAATGTATTGTTAATTAAATGATATACAGTGCATTCAGAAAGTATTCAGACCACTTGGCCTTTTCCACAATTTGATACGTTACAGCCTTATTCTAAAATGGATTTAATAAAACATTTTCCTCATCAATCTACACACAATACCCCATAATGACGAAACAAAAACAAGTTTTTGTTACAAATAAAAAAAACAGAAATACCTTATTTACATAAGTATTCAGACCCTTTGCTATGAGACTTGAAATTGAGCTCAGGTGCATCCCGTTTCCATTGATCATCCTTCAGATGTTCCTACAACTTGACTGGAGTCCACCTGTGGTAAATTCAATTGATTGGACATGATTTGGAAAGGCACACACCTGTCTATCTAAGGTCCCACAGTTGACAGTGCATGTCAGCGTAAAAACCAAGCCATGAGGTCGAAGGAATTGTCCGTAGAGCTCCGATACAGGATTGTGTCAATGCACAGATCTGGGGAAGGGCACCAAAACGTTTCTGCAGCATTGAAGGTCGCCAAGAACACAGTGGCCTCCATCATTCTTAAGTGGAAGAAGTTTGGAACCATCAATACTCTTCCTAGAGCTCTTCCTAGGGGGGGTGAAGTACAAATCTTTGCACATTTCAGAGTTCAGAGTGGTGCCAGACAACGTGACCATGAAGATTTTAATTTACCAGACATTTGAGAAGTGTATGCCGTTAAGATCGACTTGGTGCAATGAGCACCATCAATAAAGGAAGGATATTGGCCAAATGAGACACATTTACTTGTCCTTAAAGACTGCCTATAACAAATTACAAAAACATTATTCCTTGGGTTTAAATGTGTAGCAAATGCAAAACTTTTTAGCCATTTTTGTATACAGTTTTTAGACAACTTTTCTTAAACAATAATTGTCCACCTCAACATCTGAGCACTAAATGCATCAGGGCATTGCATGCATAGGCCTATAGGCTTAGGTGTCCACGGTATGATATTAACATTTTTTTAAATGGATATAGCCTATATAAACGAAGACAAGCTTAGGGCCCCAGAGAGATAGACACTTTTGAATGAAACATTCAAATCACAGGGCTTTTGCACTATTATTCAAATTACATTTTCACTGCAGCACTTGCTTGAAAATAATCATCAATAATAAATGATTAATTGCATTGTGGCGTTGTAGACTAGTCTAGGTAGGATAATGTTATTGTTCCTAAACTAGATCAATAGGGGAGCTTTTTTGAGCTGTGCTTCATGTCTTCACTGTTCTTTCATGTGCAATGATGAACGTGGCATCTCCATTGCCTATCAGCTATTCCTATTTGTTCTTGTCGATTCATACTGAAAATTGATGCAGCTTTGAATGATTTTATGTGTGGTATGATTGCTAGTTAGCCTATTGCAAATATGGACAAAAGATCCACCTAGCACTATTGTCAATATGAATGGTGGATAAAAGGCAGGATGGACCACTGGACTGGTAGATTATACCGACCTGTGGTACAGTAAAGCAATAAGGCCCGAGGGGGTGTGGTACAGTATATGGCCAATATACCACGGCTAAGGTCTGTTCTTAGGCACGACAAAACACTGATTGCCTGGATACAGCCCTTAGCTGTGATATATTTGCAATATACCACAAACCCCAGAGGTGCCTTATTGCTATTATAAACTGGTTAACAACATAATTAGAGCAGAATAAATAAATGTTTTGTCATACCCGTGGTATACGGTCTCATATACCACACCTTTCAGCCATTCAGCATTCAGGGATCGAACCACCCAGTTTATAATAAAAGTTAGCAAATGGAGAAGCATAGTGCATAAGAGAAGTACCAAAACACCTTGATATAGGGGAGGCGCATGTGAGCAGATGAGGAAATTTGGCTAGGATGGAAGAAATTACATAGTAATACATGCAACTAGCAGATGTAAACCAGGGGGGAAAATGCACTGCCCTCCCCTGTGAGCAAACAAAAAAACACACAACCCTCCCCTATATTGGACCACCCCTCCCCCCTATAAATTGCAATCTGTCCCTAACTTCCTGCATTTCAAAACATTTTGCCACGGGGCAGAGAGAAAAATGTGCAGTTTTATAATGCTATTCTACACATTTTGTCATGAGGCTGTGAGCTAATTTCCTGCAATTCTACACATTTGGCCATGGGACAGAGAGAGAAATGTGCAGTTTTATAGCACATTTTCTGCTATTCTACACATTTTGCCATGAGGCTGAGAGAAAATTGTGCATACTATGGGAGCCTAGGGCACTTGCCCTGTCCATTTGTAATCCTGCCCTGATCATAGGCATTGGCCTACATACTATGTGGCTTTCTTGCTCTCTGCTGGTTGATATTGAAATGACATACAGTACCTGGGTGGACCTGTTACATAATATATTGTAAGAAATGTATGCTTTATTGTTGTTTTGTATCGTGGTAGAATTTGTCCACACTGTATCTGATTGTATCCAATCAAAGAAATGGTATGGTCTGGCATTTTCTGACCAGACACGATTCTATTGCTTTGCCAAACTGTTGATCGACCTGTTCCGGTTCAAAAAGGGTATTTGGTAATGTTGTTGAACCTGAACATAACACCTTTCAGTAGTTAGAGGAAACGTGGGAATATGCAAGCTAAAATTGGGGGGGGGGGGGGGGGGGGGGGGGGGGGGGGAATGGTTATGAAGAATTGTCAACAGGAATAGGACGACGTTCGCACTCGAAGACAGTTTAATTATAGATAATTTCTCAGCAAAATGTTTTTGTATTTGTTTAAAATGTGTTAAACGTGTATAAAATAATGATCTTGAGTGTTAGGCAATTGTATCCAACATTGAAGTTTGCATCTTGCAGGACATCTAAATAATTCAAGATGATCGGTAACGCGCCTTGAAAACTGTATGATTGCACTACACCATTAGTCCAGATCATATAGTCTGTGCCATTCGCGCTCTCTCGCTCTGATTTCCACTACTGTAATGAAGCAGCATCCTTAGTACGTGCACAACCACACTCGCCTCATGGCAACACTGTACACAAGCGAGCAGAGTTCAACCACTTTCAGCAGTACGGGTAGAGCGCTTTTTCTCAAAACGGGTTAAATGCACGCCCCTTGACTCCGACGACCAATGTTGCATTATAGTTTGCCCGATTTAGACGGGGAGAATCTTGTCGTAACCGCCTTTCTGATTAATATTGCCGATGGAAGGAAATTGATGACGCGAAAATGGTTTATTCCTAATATAGCCTGAGACGTGCAGAAACGAACGCGCCGCACCCCAACCATAACTCAAGGAAATCCACTAAACCCATTGGTGGTGTTAAGTACACAAATTGGACGCTGTAATTCGATGGTTGTGTTTATTGGGCGGGCTGTATAGTAGGAATAGTGTCCACAGGCTTTACAAGACGCCAATATCTATATGCTTTGCATATGCAGGTCAGGTTGCAGAGATGCAGGGGAATGAGTAGTTTTGGGGTAGCGCAAGTGAACTGAACTGAACTTGTGGGTTAGTGTGGCCTAAACTGCTATTCTTTAAATGCACCTAACTTTAATGAACTATTTGACATATTTTTGAGAAAACAGTTACAGTGAATGTACGTGGCACTCTTCAGAGCTACTGGGAGTTATTTTCTCTTACACATGATCTATTCTAAAGGAAAATGTGGGAGATTGGTGAGTAGATTTCTGTATCTTTATCTGGTGAAATGTTGTAATAATTTCCTGAGAATATTTTCCAAATGTTTTTGAAGTAGCTCGATGCAACGTTGAATTTGATGATGTGTTGGGCCTATGTTGTATAATGACTTCCCTTGTTGTTGATCATATTGTAATTTGACTGATAGGATAAATGAGAACCATGCTAAATATTTTACAACCGAAATGTATCGAAAATGTAGATGAATATGTCAAGGAGGAGCCTGCCAAACCAACTGAGATTGCACATAGTTTCGAATCCAAAAGTTATTTTCAGTATTTGGATGCACACTATTTACGCAACTTGCGCTGTAAAACAATTCCTATAGCCACAATGAATTGTATCCTATATTTGCATGCCATGTTGATATTTAATAAGATGATGATTATTATTGTTGTTATGCTATTATTGTGTTGTTACTGTATAATACATACCATATTTTCCCCCCTCAGTTATCATTTGGTAGGATTTATTTTATGAATCTGAAATCAGGTTAGCCACTGACTAACGTACATTGCGCCTATCCCAATACCACTGTGCGTGTGACAGCGGCTAACCTGGTTTTGGGGAGACTTCTCTACTGCCGCAGCGGGAAAGGCCCTGTCCAGACACACTTTACAAATGCAACATCTCGTGCTATCTGACACCTGTTATGTGGGAATAATTATTTGCTTCAGCATTACTGCCCTCCCCGTGGCCTTTCTGAGTACTGCTGTATGTAGTACACTATCTCCAGGCTATACAGTCAGAGGCCTTTACATTAGACCTACTTTGGAGCTGCCGTCCTATAGACCTGGCATGCCATCTACTGGGACTCTAGGCTGCTGGTGGTGAGTGTTTCTCTGGCATTGCCTTAGTTTACTTCTCTGTGTATTTCGTTAATTAGCACAAATATAATCCATAACTTGTATCAATGTATATATACTCTGTTCCAAACCAATGACAATGTGACTTGACAATGTTACCCTAAAAAAAAAAAGTAAACTTTCTATTGAAATCATGTGGCATCAAGTATATTTCTTTCCATTGTGTGGTTTCAGTGTTTAGTTTATTGCCTCATGGATTACTCTTGGGTGACACCCAGTAGATAGATAAGTAAGTGGTATATGTCTAACTGTGAACGTGCAGATACTTACGGCACCATCCTATCAACAGGCAGGCAGGCAGCAGGGCTATATCCATAGCATTCAGACTCCGGCCATAAACAGCCTCTGGCCCCCCTCCTTTTAGACCCAGGCACATGTGTTCTGTACATCTGACATTATTGGGTAGGTGTAAGCATATGGCAAAGTGGAGCTACCAGCATATTGCTTATCCAATTAGTCCTGATCTACACAAATGGTTAGGGGCTAGGGTTGTTTTTGGACAGGGGTCCCTCACTTTTTAGTGATAAGAACAGGGTGCTATTCAATGCCATGACTTCCAACCCACATCCTGCGTAGATACATATGATATACATATTGTTCTGTCTGTTCAAGGTCAGTTTCCATATCCAAAAGGCAAAAGTTTGCCTTACCTCTTGCTGAACCAGTCTCAACAGATTCAGTGAGAGAGGATCCATGTTGAGTGGTATGGTATCTGCGAGCAAACATAATGCCCTGATCAGGTAGACACCCTGCAAACCCATCATAATCTGTTAATGTTCTCCTGTTTGTGAGATAGCTGTCCTTAAGTTTAGCTTTTGAGTGGGTGAGATTGTGTGTGTGCATGAAAGAGAGGTAGTGCCTGTGTGACTGTTCTGTATGTGAGTGGCTACAGGCCACAAATGGGACATTTCAAAAGATTAGAGACTAACTGGATGTGATTGAACTGCTCCTGAACTAGAAGGCCTTCCAGTGTGATAATCCCTGATAGGAAATGGAAGTTTCCATGAGACTGATGACACGACATCTGCATTTAGTATTCCACTTCTGCTGCATGCTCATATCAGTGTGACCCTGCAACAGCTCAGTGTGTGTGAGAGAGAGCTTCCCATGTCATACCAGGTCAGAGAACTGTCCCCCTCTCTGCTTCCTTTCCCTCACTTCTCTCTCTCCCCTCCCTCTCTCTGTCTCCCTGTCTCTCTCCAGACTATGGGAACTGCAGGGATTCTGGGGCTTATCTATCTCCAGCCAAGCCAGACGTGGCCTGATCTTGTCACCATAATCCAATTCCACATAATTAATCTTAATATCAGAACTGTCTAGTCTTTTCAAGTAGCTCTGACAAACAAATGTACCTCAGCTACTCCCTCAACCCATAGAGGTGAGAGTTAAAACAGGAATGTAGAGAAATGCCAACTTAGGCAAAGTCATTAGACAACTATTGAAGGGTGGGAAAAGTAGATAAATACAGAGGTGCAGATACAGTATGTAAAGGGAAGAGGAATCTCTTTATGTGGCAGCAAGGACAAATATTTACAGAGCTGTGGAGCAGCTAAGCAGAGTTTGTTTCAGCATTGTGGTGGTTCATGGGACTCACTCCGTCAGACAGCCATCATGTTTATTCTCACAGATATACACAGAGAGAGGGAGAAGGGTGGGACTGTGTCATCTGACGTGGGTTCAGAGAGGAGGACTGTGTAACGTGAATAGAGTCCAGAGTCGGGGTCAGCTCACTGTTTATGATATCACTTACTGTAGTAGTGATATCACTAACAAGCTCCATTACAGAAAGGCAAACTGAATAGACATTTGACTTTTCATCACTATCTACTTAGCTAAATACACTATCAGGGCGGTCGGTAGCCTAACGGTTAAGAGTGTTGGGCCAGTACCCGAAAGGTCGCTGGTTTGAATCTCTAGGTGAAAAATCTGTTGATGTGTCCTTGAGCAAGGCACTTAACCATAGTTGCTCCTGTTAAGTCGCTCTGGATAAGAGTGTCTGCTAATTGAATTTTAAAAATGATTGTACGGTCCTAGTCCTGCACTCTGTCATGTTTGCATTTTATTTTCCATGTTCAAATACCACGGCAAGTCACTGTGGTTTGAGGTAAGAGCAGGGGCCTGGACTAGAGCATGGGAAGTGTTGAGTATATGGCATGAAGAAGCACTTGAGTAGAGAATTAGTGTGCGTTGAATGTGCATGTTCAGCTATCGTGTGAGTGGACACATCAGCATAGCATAGTAGACTTCATAGCAGCTGGTGCTAGGTCACATGTACTGTATGTGTTCTCTACTTCTCTCCCCACCAAGGGAGACATTTTGGTAACAGATTGTATGAGCAACATTATGTGTACAATGTATTGAATGTGCTTTCTGTCACTCACAGTGTATTGGAAGTGTTGCCATAACCATTAAAAACAGCTCTATATAGCAGCCTTTATAAAATGTATGAATATCTATCATAAATGTGAAATTCATTAAACTAGCAATGGTCATCGAAATTGTTAAAAGGTTTTAAAAACAATTCTAATAAATGCAAGTTGGACAATGGATGAAGATACTCCAACCTTTTGGACATTTTTATAATTTATCAGATATTGAGTGATTTATAGCACATAACATTTTTCTACTGTATTATTGATTGTATGTTTGTTTATTCCACTCTGTGTTGTCGTATGTGTCGAACTGCTTTGCTTTATCTTGGCCAGGTCGCAGTTGCAAATGAGAACTTGTTCTCAACTAGCCTACCTGGTTAAATAAAGGTGAAATAAAAAAATAATAAAACTGGCACGGACAAATAATGAATGGAGTTCTTGGATTTTGGTGGGAATACAGGTATTCAATTCAATGCCATATATCACTTTTTTTATGCACTCATCTACACTCGGTGGCCAGTTTATTAGGTACACCGATCTATACTGAACAAAAATATAAATGCAACAATTTCAAATATTTTACTGAGTTACAGTTCATGAGGAAATCAGTCAATTGAAATAAATAAATTAGGTGCTAATCTATGGATTTCATATGATTGGGAAAACAGATATACATCTGCTGGTCACTGACACCTTAAAAAAATTGGCCTCACAATGGGTCTCAGGATTTCGTCAAGGTATTTCTGTGCATTCAAATTGCCATCGATAAAATGCAATTGTGTTTGTTGTCCGTATCATATGCCTGCCCATACCATAACCACACCACCACGGGGCACTCTGTTCACAACGTTGGCATCAGCAAACAACTCGCCCACATGACGCCATACACGTGGTCTGCAGTTGTGAGGCCGGTTGGAAGTACTGTCAAATTCTCTAAAACCACGTTTCAGGCGGCTTATGGTAGAGAAATTAACATTAAATCCTCTGCCAATTGCACGCTCCCTCAAAACTTGAGACATCTGTGGCATTATGTTGTGTGACAAAACTGCACATTTTAAAGTGGCTTATTATTGTCCCCAGGACAAGGGGCACATATGTAATGATCATGCTGTTTAATCAGCTTCTTGATATGCCACACCTGTCAGGTGGATGGATTATCTTGGCAATGGAGAAATTAATACAACATGTGTATTTGCATATATGAACATTAACATAACAGGGTGGAACAGGGCTGCAACCACCTGCTCTATCTATCCTACCAGCACTCACCTGCTCCATCTAACCTACCAACACTCACCTGCGCTGTCTAACCTACCAACACTCACCTGCTCCATCTAACCTACCAACACTCACCTGCTCCATCTAACCTACCAACACTCACCTGCTCCATCTAACCTACCAACACTCACCTGCTCCATCTAACCTACCAACACTCACCTGCTCCATCTAACCTACCAACACTCACCTGCGCCGTCTAAACTGCCTCATTAATTACTGTTGTTGTCATGTTCTCTTTCATAATTCAACAAGTGTGTCTGTTAGAGACAATTTCGACATATTTGTATACAGAACATACAGAGCTCCATGTACGTGTGTTAAAATATATTAAATATGAATGTATATGATGAAATATTAGGTATTAACCTTTATGATTTATACATTTACCTGATTGTGATATTTGTCATTAGCGAAATTTAGTTTGTCTCCCCCTCTTGTCCACTCATTGTACTGTGGTAAGTGTGTTAGTGATTTAATAAAGGCAGGAAGTTGGGATTTTGGTGGGGAGTGTCCTAGCTAGACGCGGGAGCAGTATAGTCTTTTGGCCATACATGCATATGCATGCATACAAACAGGCCATATTATGTATTTTTCATGTCAAGTAATCTAGACTTTAAATTGATAGGATAATCATTGTTTGATGTTAGATTTAAGAAGAATAAACATTTTTGTTGCACCATATCCCTGGACCTCATTGAATGATTTTGCTGATTGGGAACTTCGAATGTGGACTGACTGTATGCTTCCGAAACAACCCCGCTTCAGGCCAGGGCAGTGTCTATGTTCAATTGGTAAGGAAGCCACTAGTGTCAATAGCAGGATACCCTAGGATTAAAAATCAACATGCTTGGTTCTAGATTACATCTATCTATACATACAGTGCTTTACATTGTTTGCGAGATCAAACATAATATCACTATAATCCGAATATTCATTTTCGGAAGTTGTTTTCATTTTAGCGCATCTAATTTGTAAAAATGTCAACTGTTTTAAATTATTACTTTGTTTATTTTTTGTGGAATTAAAAACCCATCAAAATACATTTTCCTTCCTTGTCTTTCTTGTGATGTAAGTGTTGCGAGGGTTCATTAAATCCCCAACGAAGCTTTAGAGTTCTTATAGATTCAACGGAAATACAATATATTCCATTGAGCCCATTTCAGCCATTGGTGTGTTTGACAGGTCATTACAAACATTTCCGCGCTTGTAACGTTAACGGGGGAAAACGAGAGGCAAAAGTATGAAAGAGCCGCAGCAGTCAAATGAAAGTAATCAATCCAGCGAGATTTAAGTGACAGGTAGATTTTGCACCCCTCAATCACAGGAAATCGATGGCTGAAAGAGATCCTCAAGTGGGCGGGGCATGCGCGTTCTACATCATTAAACAGTGCCTCATAGAAAGGGTGACTGGAGTTTTGAGTCAGCGTTATGCACTAGCATGTGAAATATTCAGAGTTGGACATTCCCAACAGTGGCCCATCCTTGCCATATCTTATTGCATCACTTAACCAGGCCTGTAGATGCAAGTATATATTATGCAACTATGATGTGGTCTTGGGGAGGATTTAACGGTTTCATTCAATCAAAACAGGAAGTTTAGCTAACACACAGTGCACAATATTTTATTATATTTAAATACACAAACAAAGTAATAATTCTCCAGGTAAAGGTTTTCCTAAATCATTTTACATTTCATACATAGGTACTTTGCAGTGTACAGTAGCAAAATGCTATAAATATATTTATGTGCTAGTATATACACAGTATGTATATAGTATATGTGGTAATAATAATAACAGACTGTAGGTATAAAGACAGACAGGGGTTAAATAGAATATGTGTTGGTGACATTAAGTAAACAGTGAACAACTCCTTGGCCTAGCCGTTCCTGGTTTTATCTCCATGACGACTCTCTGGATGTCACGACTGCAAGACACACAAAAATAAGTTGGGATGATGTCTCCTTTCATTTGGTTTCGAAAACACTTTTCTTGAAAACAATTTTCTTGTTAAGGTGGAGGGAGAGCTTGGTAGATAATTGTAAATCATTCCCTGGGAGTGGGCAGAAGTTGGCCCTAACCACTGATTCAGGGTCAGTTCTTATTTAACCGCCTAATGGATTGGATTAGGGGCATCTGATCAAGGATCTGTGGTGAGGCAACTTCTACCTCAAGCATGCTACCTCTATTTCCCCACTAAAGCCAGAGAAACTGCCAAAATACCCCAGCAACCAGGAGGGAGCACACACACACACACACACACACACACACACACACACACACAAATAAACCCAACATCACACATACTAGGCCATGGCCATGTTTCAATACTTCTGAAATGCATTGTTCCATTCTCTGTCCTTAGAAGAAATTACTAATATGAAATATCAGAACTAATGTGAAGGATGCATGTTTTAAGTATTCAAACAGGGCCCATGACCTCACACAGAAGAGAGAAGGGACTGTGCAATACATCTTACAGCACTAAGGTCAGGCTCTCTCTTTCTCTTTGGAAGTCAAAGGTCACCAACATACAAGGCAATAATCCCCCAAACAGAGACAGAAAAAGGCTCTCTGGTACAACCAAACACAATTGTATTTTACACTACAGTCAGAATGGTCAGTCATTGAGACACATTTATCAATTGTAAGTAGCACAAATTTGATTTTTTTTCCAATAAAACGTCTGCATTTAAATGAGGCCCACTCTTTTATACAGAAATAGAGTGGTTACAGTGTAATAGTGTGTTTCTGTTGTGTGTAGAGAACAGGCCTGTTGTTCTGCGGGTGGACAGACACCCTGCGTCACTGGACTGACTGGGGGGGAGAGAGGGGAGGGGGGACATACTGGGGGGGGGGGGAAATCAGCAATAACTCACAGCTGCACCACCCGCCTGAGTGTTACAGTCCAGCTGGAGTAGAGGGAGCAGTAGGAGGCAGAGCTACTGTTAGTCCACAACACAGAGAAACAGAGAAAGACTGGCAGAAACAGAGAGAGAGACTGACATAAACAGAGAAAGAGAATGACAGAAACAGAGAGACTGACAGAAAGAGAAAGAGTGGGGTCGAGAGAGAATCAGAAAGTAAGGGAAAAGGGGAGCGGGTGGAAAGAAACAGAGAGAGAGAAGAGAGAGGAGATGTGCATAGGAGAGTTGAAAATAATGATTGTAGATGGACCAATATAACAGATAACCAGAATGATCAGATAACCAAATAGCATTAGAGGCATAAGGGGCAGTCAGAGGACAGCAAAAGGTTAAGGGAAACCTGGGGGGGCTGGTAGGGGGATGGGGGATCCATGCTTGGACCTCCACCCTTAGTACCAGAACAGATGGGTGTGGTCGCCAGGCATGGCCCAAAAAGTCAAGCTAAGGCATGGGAAGGCCGGAGTGGGACAGGGCGGGGTAGCGGCAGATAGTGTCACACATACACACCCTCTGGGTGGAGGCTGGACACCAGCGGGTTCTGCAGGTTGCGGGGGTGTCCCAGGAACTGCTTGGCTGTGGGCCGGGGTGGCGACTCTGAGGGGAGCAGGCCCAGGCCTGGTGGAGAGAGACGGAGGTTAAGGAGGAGCAATCTTCTGTGCGAGATTGCGAGAGCGAGAGAGCGAGAGAGAGAGTGCGTGTCTGTACCTCCGTTTCTGTATCTTTCCTGTAGCATATGAGCCAGTTCTAGCTGGTCCAGCTGGTCGCTGAGGTCTGTGCGTGAATGTGTGTGTGTCGGCAGGACTCCCGCCTGCTGGATGAACTGCTGCAAGTTACACTGCCTCAACTCCTTGTTCAGCTCCTCCAACTCCTCCTGCTTCTCCTGGGGAGGAACACAGAGGGGGGGGGGGGGGGGGGACGACAGTCACACCCAATCCCAGATAGACTCCTAACCCCTACACCGACGCAGTTGATGATTCTATAGGCATAGGTGTTGGATAGGTCTAAAGTTAGGTTTGGGCTTCAATTAACAGATCTCTTCTCATTCTCTTCGTGTATCTCATTCTATTAATATTATACACCATTAGATATGTGTTTGACACTGAAATGTACATCGGACAGGTTCAATAATATTTGGATTTAGATACATCTAATTAAAGAAATGGAGAGATGTTTCTATTGCATGAATCACCTCCGTTGTTTTCTAGGACTACCTCCCAAATATGCAAGCTGGAATATAAAACAACCACAGATATTCAGCCAACTGGAAGACATGAAATGTAATTTGCAAGGTTACTTAGGTTACATAATCATTAGAACAAACACAGACTGGCTGATGTTGGGCTTTCAAAGGCTGTAATTCATATTCCCACCACTAGAGTACAGCAACATCCACTGCATGCATCTCAGAGGTCAGACGCTCATCATCATTAATGAACAGCCAGCCAGCCACCTGCTGTCTACATCTAGAAAGCCACTGCTAGCTGCAAAAGTCTAACAATCCTGACCATACAATTCATAAGCTTGTAACGATCAGTAAAGTATGTTTTGACTATAGACACCCATCAGTTTGAATTTCTGACTTAGAATAAGTGGACAACTACAAATACCTAGGTGTCTGGTTAGACTGTAAACTCTCCATCCAGACTCGCATTAAACATCTCCAATCCAAAATTAAATCTAGAATCAGCTTCCTATTTCGCAACAAAGCCTCCTTCACTCATGCTGCCAAACATACCCTTGTAAAACTGACTATCCTCGACTTCGGCGATGTCATTTACAAAATACCCTCAGTGCCATCCGTTTTGTCACCAAAGCCACATATACTACCCACCACTGCAACCTGTATGCTCTCGTTGGCTGGCCCTCGCTTCGTATTCGTCGCCAAACCCACTGGCTCCAGGGCATCTATAAGTCTTTGCTAGGTAAAGCCCCTGCCTTATCTCAGCTCACTGGTCACCATAGCAACACCCACCCGTAGCACGTGCTCCAGCAGGTATATTTCACTGGTCACCCCCAAAGCCAATTCCTCCTTTGACCGCCTTTCCTTCCAGTTCTCTGCTGGCAATGACTGGAGCGAACTGCAAAAATCACTGAAGCTGGAGACCGATATCTCCCACACTAACTTCAAGCACCAGCTGTCAGAGCAGCTCACAGATCACTGCACCTGTACATGGCCCATCTGTAAACAGCCCATCCAACTACCTCATCCCCATACTGTTACAGTGGTGCAAAAAAGTATTTAGTCAGCCACCAATTGTGCAAGTTCTCCCACTTAAAAAGATGCGAGAGGCCTGTAATTTTCATCATAGGTACACTTCAACTATGACAGACAAAATGCGGAAATAAAATCCAGAAAATCACATTGTAGGATTTTTTTATGAATTTATTTGCAAATTATAGTGGAAAATAAGTATTTGGTCACCTACAAACAAGCTAGATTTCTGGCTCTCACAGACCTGTAACGTCTTCTTTAAGAGGCTCCTCTGTCCTCCACTCGTTACCTGTATTAATGGCACCTGTTTGAACTTGTTATCAGTATAAAATACACCTGTCCACAACCTCAAACAGTCACACTCCAAACTCCACTATGGCCAAGACCAAAGAGCTGTCAAAGGACACCAGAAACAAAATTGTAGACCTGCACCAGGCCAGGCTGGGAAGACAGAATCTGCAATAGGTAAGCAGCTTGGTTTGAAGAAATCAACTGTGGGAGCAATTATTAGGAAATGGAAGACATGCAAGATCACTGATAATCTCCCTCGATCTGGGGCTCCACGCAAGATCTCACCCCGTGGGGTCAAAATGATCACAAGAACGGTGAGCAAAAATCCCAGAACCACACGGGGGGACCTAGTGAATGACCTGCAGAGAGCTGGGACCAAAGTAACAAAGCCTACCATCAGTAACACACTACACTGCCAGGGACTCAAATCCTGCAGTGCCAGACGTGTCCCCCTGCTTAAGCCAGTACATGTCCAGGCCCATCTGAAGTTTGCTAGAGAGCATTTGGATGATCCAGAAGAAGATTGGGAGAATGTCATATGGTTAGATGAAACCAAAATATAACTTTTTTGGTAAAAACTCAACTCGTCGTGTTTGGAGGACAAAGCATGCTGAGGTGCATCCAAAGAACACCATACCTACTGTGAAGCATGGGGGTGGAAACATCATGCTTTGTGGCTGTTTTTCTGCAAAGGGACCAGGACGACTGATCTGTGTAAAGGAAAGAATGAATGGGGCCATGTATCATGAGATTTTGAGTGCCCTTCCATCAGCAAGGGCATTGAAGATGAAACGTGGCTGGGTCTTTCAGCATGACAATGATCCCAAACACACCGCCCGGGCAACGAAGGAGTGGCTTCGTAAGAAGCATTTCAAGGTCCTGGAGTGGCCTAGCCAGTCTCCAGATCTCAACCCCATAGAAAATCTTTGGAGGGAGTTGAAAGTCCGTGTTGCCCAGCAACAGCCCCAAAACATCACTGCTCTAGAGGAGATCTGCATGGAGGAATGGGCCAAAATTCCAGCAACAGTGTGTGAAAACCTTGTGAAGACTTACAGAAAACGTTTGACCTCTGTCATTGCCAACAAAGGGTATATAACAAAGTATTGAGATAAACTTTTGTTATTGACCAAATACTTATTTTCCACTATAATTAGCAAATAAATTCATTAAAAATCCTACAATGTGATTTTCTGGATTTTTTTTCTCATTTTGTCTGTCATAGTTGAAGTGTACCTATGATGAAAATTAGAGGCCTCTCTCATCTTTTTAAGTGGGAGAACTTGCACAATTGGTGGCTGACTAAATACTTTTTTGCCCCACTGTATTTATTTTGCTCCTTTGCACCCCAGTACCTCTACTTGCACAATCATCTTCTGCACATCTATCACTCCAGTGTTTAATTGCTATAGTGTAATTATTTTGCCACTATGGCCTATTTATTGCCTTACCTCCCTTATCCTACGTCATTTGCACACACTGTATATAGACTTGTTCTATTGTATTATTGACTGTATGTTTGTTTATTACATGTGTAACTCTGTTGTATGTTTGTGTTGCACTGCTTTGCTTTATCTTGGCCATGTCGCAGTTGTAAATGAGAACTTGTTCTCAACTAGCCTACCTGGTTAAATAAAGGTTAAATAAAATTGAACTAGGTGGAAGAGAAGACGACACTGGTCTTTCTAACGTCAACCTTTCCTCCATCAATTAAACATTGACACACACATGCAAACTAATCAATTAACCCAATCGACTTTCCACTTGTGCCTAGTCAACAATGTCAGAACAGTCAAGAGAGAGACAGACAAAGCAGACAAAGAGGGGGGGGGGGTTCCTCTGGAAGCAACGTCAGCACAAGAACTGATTGTCAGGAGCTTCATGAAATGAGTTTCCATGGCCGAGCAGCCGCACACATGCCTAAGATCACTATGCACAATGCCAAGCTGGAGTGGTGTAAAGCTCACCACCATTGGGCTCTGCATAAGTGTAAACTTGTTCTCTAGAGTGAGGAATCCCGCTTCACCATCTGTCAGTTTGACGGACAAATCTGGGATTGGTGGGTGCCAGGAGAAAGCTACTTGCCTGAATACATAGTGCCAACTGTACAGTTCGGTGGAGGAGGAATAATGGTCTGGGGCTGTATTCCAGTGAAGGGAAATCTCAACGCTACAGCACACAAATGACATTCTAGAGACGATTCTGTGCTTCCAACTTTGTAGCAACCGTTTCAGGAAGGCCCTTTCCTGTTTCATCATGACAATGCTCCCGTGCACAAAGCGAGGTCCATACAAAAATGGTTTGAGATCGATGCGGAAGAACTTGACTAGCCTGCACAGAGATCTGACCTCAATCCCATCAAACACAACGGGGATGAATCAGAATGCCGACTGCGAGCCAGGCCTAACCGCCCAACATCAGAGCGCAACCTCACTAATGCCCTTTTGACTGAATGGAAGCATGTCGCAGTAGCAATGTTCCAACATCTAGTGGAAAGTCTTCCAAGAAGAGTGGAGGCTGTTATAGCAGCAAAGGGTGGACCAACTCTATATTAATGCCCATGATTTTGGAATGAGATGTTCGACGAGCAGGTGTCCACATACTTCTGGTCATGTACTGTATGGTCCTGTACCAGAGATGTACCAGCAACAGTCCTGATATAGTCCTGTACCAGAGGTGGACCAGCAAGCTATGCTGAGAGATTAGTGCTTTTTGAGGTCGGTTTGGTTTCTGTTCAATAATCTTTTAAGACATTAAATGCACTGTGGGTTGAATGTTGCTACACAGAACAAAACAAGTCCCATGATGGTAGTGACTGCCCATGACTTCTTATCACTTATCAACCATCATTTATTCACATTACTTGAAAAAAATATTTCAGTTGTTGTGTATATTACATTTGTTTTAGGCCTATTTCACAGTTTATTACCACAATTTCTGCGCTAAACTATGTAGAATATTGGCCTGTTGGAAACTATAACTCCCTACTACATCGCACAATTCAGGCTGATATGATTTATCTCTAAAGAAATTGTGCACTGCCTCACAGAAAGAAAAAAAACTAAATGGATTTCAAATAACATGATCAAAGGTCAATCAATTAGTAAAAACAAATAAAGAATAACTGAAATTTAGGTTTATCGCTTTTTTAAATTTAGGTTTAGCACTGCCAGCAAGCTATGGTCCTGTACCAGAGGAGGACTAGCAAGCTATGGTCCTGTACCAGGCAGCAAGCTATAGTCCTTCCTCCTTGGAGGAAAATGTATATATTTATTACATTTTTATTGAACCTTTATTTAACTAGGCTAGTGAGTTAAAACCTCTTGGGGCTAGAGGGCAGAATTTTCACTTTTGGATAAATAGTGTGCCCAATTTCAACTTCCTGCTACTCATGCCAAGAATATAATATATGCATATTATTCATAGATTAGGATAGAAAACACTCTTAAGTTTCTAAAACTGTTTGAATCATGTCTGTGAGTATAACAGAACTTATGTAGCAGGCAAAACCCCAAGGACTAACTGTTCAGAATTATTTTTATTTTTTTGCCTCTCTCTGTTCCCTGAGATGTTATTGCCAAGGGATATTTGTTTTCAGTTCCTACCGCTTCCACTGGATGTCACCAGTCTTTGGAATTTGGTTGAGGTTATTCCTTTGTGCAATGAAGAAGTAGGCCAACTAGGAACTGGGTACACTTTTGTGAGTTGCGCAAGACGTGAAAAGTGGTGCTGGTTTGTTTTCATTCCTGTATTGAACACAGATAGCCCCGTCTACAATTTGATTGATTATTAACGTTTAAAAATACCTAAAGTTGTATTATAAAAGTGGTTTGAAAAATTTTGGCAAAGTTTATAGGCAACTTTTGAAATATTTTGTAGTGACGTTGCGTTTTTTGTAAGCTGTTTTTTTCTGGATCAAAAGCGCTTTATAAATGGACATTTTGGATATATATGGACAGAATTAATCGAACAAAAAGGACCAATTGTGATGTTTATGGGACATATTGGAGTGCCAACAAAAGAAGCTCGTCAAAGGTAATGCGTGTTTTATATTTTATTTCAGCGTTTTGTGTAGCGCCTGCAGGGTTGAAATATGCTAACCCCTTTGTATACTGCTGGTGCAGATGGTGCAGGCTATCAGATAAAAGCTTCTTATGCTTTCGCCGAAAAGCATTTTAAAAATCTGACATGTTGGCTGGATTCACAACGAGTGTATCTTTAATTGAGTATCTTACAAGTGTGATTTAATGAAAGTTTGAATTTTATAGTATTTTATTTGAATCTGGCGCTCTGCATTTTCCCTGGCAATTGGCCAGTTGAGACATTTGCGTCCCGCCTATCCCTATTAAGAACAAATTATTTTTTACAATGATGGCCTACGAAAAGTCCTCCTGCGGAGACGGGGGCTGGGATTAAATAATATATATATATACACACACACAGGGTAGCAGCACAAAACATGGTGCAAACATTATTGGGCACAGACAACAGCACAAAATGCAAGGTGGAGACAACAACACATCATGTGAAGCAGCCACAACTGTCAGTAAGTGTCCATGAGTGAGTCTTTGAATGGAGATGGAGATAAAACTGTCCAGTTTGAGTGTTTGCAGCTAGCTCGAACTGAAAAGAGGAGTGACTCAGGGATGTGTGTGCTTTGCGGACCTTTAACATTCTCCGTGTTGGAGAATGGAGCGGATGGATAGGGCTGCCGTGCTTCAAGCTCTTAGAAAACTTTGCAGTATTTTTTTTTTTTTATGTGTTAGGAGATGTTAGGAGATAGTGGTTGTACCCCCTGTGACTATTAACGTCTTGCTTCAGGACAAGCTAAACACCTTCTTTGCCCGCTTTGAGCACAACACAGTGCTACCGACTCCGTCCACTACCAAGGACTGTGGGTTCTCCTTCTCCGTGGCCAACGTGAGTAAGACATTTAAGCATGTTAACCCTCGCAAGGCTGCCGGCCCAGACGGCATCCCTAGCCGCGTCCCCAGAGAATGCGCAGACCAGCTGGCTGGAGTGTTTACAGACATATTCAATCTCTCCCTATCCCAGTCTGTTACCACACATGCTTCAAGATGTCCACCATTGTTCCTGTACCCAAGATAGCAAAGGTAACTGAACTGACTATCGCCCCGCAGCACTCACTTCTGTCATCATGAAGTGCTTTGAGAGACTAGTCAAGGATCATATAACCTCTACCTTACCTGACACCCTGCCCCAATAGATCCACAGACGATGCAATCGCCATTGCACTGTACACTGCCCTATCCCATCTGGACAAGAGGAATACCTATGTAAGAATGCTTTTCATTGACTATAGCTCAGCATTCAACACCATAGTACCCTTCAAGCTCATCATTAAGCTCGAGGCCCTGGGTCTGAACCCCGCCCTGTGCAATTGGGTCCTGAAATTCCTGACGGGCCGCCCCCAGGTGGTGAAGATAGGAAACAACACCTCCACTTCACTGATCCTCAGCCCCACAAGGATGCATGCTCAGCCCACTCCTGTACTCCCTGTTCACCCATGACTGAATGCAACCAACTCAATCATCAAGTTTGCCTGATTAACAACAATGATGAGACAGCCTACAGGGAGGAGGTGAGGGCCCTGGGGGTGTGGTGCCAGGAAAGTAACCTGTCACCCAACGTCAACAAAACAAAAGGAGCCGATCGTGGACTTCAGGAAACAGCAGAGGGAACACCCCCCTATCCACATCGACGGAAAAGCAGCAGAGAAGGTGGAAAGCTTTAAGTTCCTCTGCGTACACATCACTGACAAACTGAAATGGTACACCCACACACAGTGTGGTGAAGAAGGCGCAACAGCGCCTCTTCAACCTCAGGAGGCTGAAGAAATTTGGTTTGGCACCTACAACCCTCACAAACGTTTATAGATGCACAATTGAGAGCATCCTGTCGGGCTGTATCACCGTGTGGTACAACTGCACCGCCCGCAACTGCAGGGCTCTCCAGAGGGTGGTGCGGTCTGCCCAACGCATCACCTGGGGAAAACTACCTGCCCTCCAGGACACCTACAGCACCCAATGTCACAGGAAGGTCAAAAATATCTTCAACAACAACAACCACCCAATCCACTGTCTGTTCACCCCGCTATCATCCAGAAGGCGAGGTCAGTACAGGTGCATCAAAGCTGAGACTGAAAAACAGCTTCTATCTCAAGGCCATCAGACTGTTAAAAAGCCATCACTAGCACATTAGAGGCTGCTGCCCTATATACATAGACTTGAAATCACTGGCCACTTGAAATAATGGAACACTAGTCACTTTAATAATGTTTACATATTTTGCATTACTCATCTCGTATTTATATACTGTATTCTATCCTATTCTACTGTATTTTAGTCTATGCCGCTCTGACATTGCTCATCCAAATATTTATAGATTCTTAATTCCATTCCTCTACTTTAGATTGTGTGTATTGTTAGATATTACTTGTTAGATATTACTGCACTGTTGGAGATAGAAACACATTTTGCTAAACCTGCAAAAACATCAGCTAAACACGTACGTGAAAAATAACATTTGATTTTGACAGAATGTGACTGGCAGAACGGGTGTTGTATGTGGAGGATGAGGGCTGCAGTAGGTATCTCAGATAGGGGGGAGTGAGGCCTAACAGGGTTTTATAAATAAGGTCAACTTGTGACTGATGAAATAAGGGTCAGTCATGACTATATAGACCACAGACTTAATCACAAAGTCCCACTCAGCTGACAAACTGATACCAAATGAGATTTTCATGGTCTTATAATCCATTTTCATAGCATGCCAATAGCACAGTCATTACTTATGGATCACAATTAGATGGGTTGCAATGGTCTAAGAGTGCCAATGGCCCCGTCTTAATGTGGGATGTAGCAAATGCACTCAACCCATATGAAATACATTAGAATATCATTAGCTACATACAACAACATCATCATCACTGTCTCCAACTAGCAGCAAACACTGACAGACCTGCTTGTGGCAAAGTCAAGCCAAGAAAATGCACTTGTGCAATGGATTAATGACCTTTATTCAGTTTTTTATTTATTTTTCTCCATTTCAGATACAAGAATATAAGGAAGTACAAGTACTGTCAATGTGATACAAATGAGAGTACAGATATGGGGGAGTGTATCTAATCAGTCCAGATGAGAACTAAGCTGTCACAGCCAATCATACCAGTCAAGCCAGTTCAGCCAGACACCCCAAAGGGGTCCCATTACAATTCATAGCAAACATTCATACATTTAGGTACACGTTTGATTTAAGTACAAAACATTGTGTAAATGGTAAGCATTTTTCTCCCCAATAAATATAGGTTTTCCCATCACCATTGGAGACCGAAACCATATTTATTTGTTTGTTGAGTGTCCTTGCACTAATGAATGTATGTGTGTGCGTTTGCTGCAGTGTGCTGACAAGAGGGGGTGAGAGATGGTAGCTACAGCAGTGGTTCGCAAAATGTTTTGATAAAGTGTTTCAAATGTTCCTATGATAACACGATTTGCCTTGATCAAGGATCCTTGGCTCACTTGGTTTCCCAGGTCTCAATCAGTTTGTCCCACAGCACTGACCCACCATTTGGGAACCACTGAACTACAACCTTCTCGTGGATACTGAATAGGAGTGTGGGTGAAGGAGACTGCGAGCTAAACCCCTCTCTCCAGGGCCCTACCCTCTCTCCTTACCTGCAGCAGTGACTCAGCCTTCCCCAGAGCACTGTCCGTCTCCGATAACTCCCCCTCCAGCTCCTCGCTGTGCCTCCCCTGGCTCTGTAGCTCCGCCCTCATCGCCCCTAGCGACTCCTCACCCCCCGCCTGATTGGCCCTCCCAGCATGGGCACCACCCCCAAGGTTCTCCCGTTTGATCGCCTGCTCCAGCTGGGCGGAGCGAGACGAGAAGTCGTGGAGTCGCCGGCCGCAGTCGTCCATCTTGGCATGGAGCTCCCCCAGCCTCCTCCTCATCCCCCTCTCCCTTTCCACCTCTGCCTGCAGCTCTTCCTCCCAGAATGTCTCGTGGGCCAGCTCGGCCTGGTTCCTCCTGGCTGCCTGCTCCAGAGCCTCCATCTCCTCCTGGAGGCGAGCCTCTGGGACAGGGGAAGGAGAGGAGGCCGGGGAGGCCCTGTTCCTGGACCGAGAGTCTCTCTCCATGGCCTCCAGCTGGGCCTCAAAGGCCCTCAGCTTCTCCTGCTGCTGAAGAATCTGCCGGAAAACCTCCTCTTTGGACGGGCCCACGAGAGGGGAGGGAGAGTGGGGGGAGGGAGAGGGGGAGTGGGAGTGTGGGGAGGGGGAGGTAGCATGGTGGGGAGGAATGGGGCTGGGTGAGAACCTCTCTTTGGGGGAGTCGCAGGGAGACTTCCTAATGAGCTGCTTGGCTTTGCTTTTGGGGGAGGTGGAGGGCCCCAGGTTAAAGGTGAGGGACTTCTTGGGCTGGGTGCGTTTGAGGGGCTCTGGTTCGGGGTGTTTGGGCATGGAAAGAGGGGCGACCCGGTCCTGGGTGGAGCCAGAGCCAGACCCTGGTCCATCGCTGCTGCTGGGGCCGGTGCGGCGCAGGAAGAACTGGACGTCGTTGCCGTGCTGGCCCAACTTGGCCAGGGACTCCAGGGGCCTTTCGTTGGCTAACAGCTGCCTCTCTGAATCTCTCAGTCTCTGGATCAGCACGTAGCGACCCGTCTGACCTGTGGCAGGAAGAGAGAGTCAGAAAATTGAAACAACATAAAATTAGCACAAATCATTAACAGCTCGTTGCACTCTCTCTGGCAATGGGCATATGGCTAATGTCTATACAAGACTCTAAACTCTAGTTCTTCAGTCCTTAACTCAACTCTCTCTTCTCTCAGCAATGACAAATATAAGTCTTATACAATGTATAAACATGTTCAAACATACTGAAATGAGGACAAGCTCTCCCTAATGACCTGGCAGTGGGGTTTAGTTTTTGGCACTGCAGTATGTGGCTTCAATACAGCCTGAGGGTGTGGTGACAGAAGCTTGCTCCATACCAAGTCGACCCCTAGCACCATTCCCCCTTAGCACTTCATTGAGGTCAGAAAGGAAGGATAGGTGGAATAAATAAATAACACAGTGGTCCCACCTTACCCTATCAGTGGGATTTTCACCATATTGCTTATGCCCATCCTATTCTTTTAAATATAAAGTGCCTATGGTGTAGTAGGGGCTAGTCAGGGTTGGTTTGGAAAGAGCCGTAGGGTTTAGAGGGAAAGAACTCGCTCCCCAGAAAGGAAGAGGGACTGAGATACTGACCAATGGCCTGAGCCAGTGCGATGACCACATCCTGGCAGGAAGTCTCCTCTGATAGGCCACAGACCACACGCACCACACCGTCCACCCACACCTTCAGTTCCATCTGAGACGCGATGCTAAGAAATGCAATGAGGACTTCAGTTCAGATCCGCTTGGCTCGGTTCGGCTCAGTTCAGCACTGCAGGGTACTACTGACTCCTCTCTGCAGGGAAGAGAAACATGGATAAGGAGGGTTAAAAAAAATGTAACATTTAAAACTCAAAACCAACCAATTAGTCACAGTACAGAAATTCATGTTACACAGAACTTGTCAAACGTCCAATGTTATCTAGCCAAAGGGGGTGAAAAAAGTAATCCCTCGAAACTAGCAGAATAATATTGTTGCTCAGTTTAACACACCCGACACACAGCTGTGTCACACACAAATGGCCCCTTTTTCGCTCTACCCTCTGTTGAGTATTGAAGCTATGGGTTTATTCATCTCTCCTACAGGCTCTATACGTAACAGAGCCTTATTGACGTCAGGCCCTACGTATGTGTGACTGAGGTTTAGATTTTTCATTACACTGCCCCTGGGGAGCTGAGCGGAACCGAGCGTTGCGTTCCTGAAGTTTCCTGTTGGTTAGTTGGAGCTCTGGTGGTACCTCACGGATCGGAGAGCATCAACTCAGATCTGTAACCCAATTAAATGCTCCGCTGCCCTCCTTCAAAGACATTATGACAGCTTAGTGCCGAGAAGAGCACAAGCAGAATGCACCATAGCCACTCGGTGTGTAGGTGAGAGAGAGTGTGTGTGGTTGTGTGTGTGTGATCTACTTAGATGCTTCTCACCAGTAGCTGACCTGGCAGACCTGGAACTTCAGAGACTGTCACTGGGAAGAGCAGCAGGTATCCTAACACAGGAGGAGATTTAGGCCTAAGTGGATTTCACAATGAGGAACAGGAACAGCACTAACCACTCCCCTGCTGTGTGAAGTTTTATGACTTTACTTCATCTGTATTCCACAAATAACAAGGCAATAACACACATTGCCTGACTCAAAGTCTATAGCCTTGGGTGGTAAAGTACACACACAGACCTAAAACTTTTATTAACGATAGTAGTAGTAGTAGTAGGCTATACAGTTTCTCATTTGGCATATGTAAGGCCATACACACTGATCTGGCAGTGTGACTCTTACTTAAGTTATGTCAACATGAGTAATAGGTCAAATGACCCACTTGCTCTGTAACTGGCCCACAGCACAGCTAGTGTTCGAGCTCAAACCCCTAGCCTAGCTCCTCCTCTCTCTGAGGTGTTTTTACTAAAATCCTCCATTATCTCCTCCTCGATGACTGTCGGCTGTGGTCGTCTATAGGGGAGCTGCCCAGCAGGAATGCAGGACTTCATCTGATGATCACAAGAATTCCATATTTCTTAACAAACCGTTATTATAACGGTTTATATACCGTCGCTAGCTCCCCTACCTGAGACCCAGCTACCCCCAACATTACTCATGTGTTATAAACAGGCCAAACACTGGGCGAGCTGGGAAGCAACAGAGCTTATCACAACACCACATTCAGAGGAGGAGTCACAGCTAGGGCTGTTACGGTGAGCGTATTACTGCCACACCGGCAGTCAAATGCCAAGTGAACGTTTCGTCACAGTAATTAGGCTTCTCCAAACTCTGATGCTGCTGGTGGTCACTAATAGCCTACCAAACTTACTAACTGCCTGGTACTCAACATGAGCTCATGTTGCACAACATTTCTATAGGCTATGCAAATGCGTGAGAAAACAGAGTGATGCCCTCTATTAAAAAGAAGAGGATCCCAACAGCTTTCTATAGGCTAGGCCTACTATATTTATTCACTTTTGATAATGGTGTTTTCCCGCTAATGGAACATTCCTGCATATAGCCTACTGCCGTGTGCGCATTGCTGCGCTTATAATGTGAATAAATAGCCTAATAGTTTATAAACATTTTAAGTTAAACGTTCTGATCTGTTGCATCCCACAACTCCCAGACTATGTTTAGAATATTTATTTCTCGCACAGAATAGGTCAACTTTTGTACTATGGGGGATAGTTGATTGGGTGGACAACGGTGGGTGGACCGGCCGCCATCTTTGTGGTAGTAATTAGAAGCTAACATTTTAATTTAAATGTCAGTGGTGTACCAGCTAAATTGCAGTTGTCTGAAGGGATAGGTCCATTCTATGAATTATATTTATGATTGAAATGACACCCACCCTGTATTCAAGAGCATGTTGTGTCTCAACCGATGGCGAGCACAACACAAAAACCTCAGATGATGTAAGGTAGGTCTAAGCTACAACATATGTGAATATAAAAAAATCTAAAACCATACATTTATATTTAGATAATTGACATTAAAAAGTTCAAAAATGTCATAGTTTTTATAAAAAACTTTTTTTAAAGAAATTAAAATAATTTGACAACCCTATTTGTACGCTTTAAAATGATATCAAACTCAACCGTTTATATTTTCCAGTGACGAAGACATGGGTGTCTTATGGTATGGTGAGGTATGTAAAATGGGTCAATTTTGAACACCTTTATCTCCTGAATGTTTTGGCAAAAAAAAGTCCCTATCTGACCACCTCTTCCATGGTCAAACGTATATGGAAAGTTTTGTTTAAATGAAAAGCGAAGAAGTCAAAAAGTGATTGAATTCAAATGGCTTTACCCAATTATGACTCATAATAATGACTCACATATATCTCACAACGGCTGAAGATATAACATGTCTCTAAAACACCGCGCGGAGAGAGCGGTCGCTAAAGCATTGCTGGAGCATGTGTCAATACTGATATTATCAACATAAAGGGAGCGCCTGCTCTTGGATCAGCATTCAAATCTTTACTTAACATTATTTCACAATACTGATGACGGAGGAGCTCCTAGAGAGATATTACCACCTACGGCTGCAAATATTGAGGCAGCTTATTCTAATGCTTACCCAATAAAAATGCACTAAATCACCGATTTGGCACATCATTGAGCACGTTAGGTTACACATCATTACATATATTGAGACAAATGACAGTACAAGTAGCAAAACAGAACTGATTGAACATTAAATCTATTTCACTATGATTGAAATGGGCCTATAGCCTACTATTTGTAATTTAATGCAGTCATCTCGGTTTTTATTTAAACCATATTTTTACACGTCGATTGTTTATAACAATTGCAGACATGGGCAACTTTATATTTGTACTCAACTTTGTTCTGAAGTTATTGGTGGTCACAGAGAGACGGATAAACCATGTGATTCTATGCTTAGCAGAGATCTGTGTATAAAGTAATGCGGGAGAGCAAAAAAGCATCTAACTACGCACTTAGCTGCTCTACAAGTGGTCTGAGGCAGACGTTAGATTACAAGCGCAATGTTAATAATGATGATTTTGGGAAACCGCCCATAGATTTCATTATGCTCCTACGAACATTCTAACGATGAACTTAGCCTTAAGATGCTTTTGGGAAACTGGACCCAGGCCGAGAGCAGTGGAATGCCACCTTGTGTGTGTGTGTGTGTGTGAGAGAGAGTGAGAAAGACACTGGAACAAACTCTCCTTTGTCTGTGAGAGGACTAAGACTATGACACATATACAGTAACCCAGTAAATGTAACATGGTATCCAACACCAACTCCCCCTGTCAGAGCCAGGGCTCTGTGCCCTTTGAGATACACCACTCATCACACTCAGGAAGGAAACCGTAACAAATACAGCATCTGAATTCTCCAAAATGGCTTCATTTCCGCATCACTGGCAATGATCCTGCAGAACTGGACGATAGATGAAAGCAAGTGTATCCAAAGATTAAATTGACTAGATCTAGTGTTTTCAGATGGTTGTAAAATAAGGTGAGGAGATGAGGTAAGGACAGAGGTATCTGTGCCCTGACCCCTTTCCAACATCTCTATCTTATCTAGCATGACAAGCTCTCCTACAGCACCTCACCTGGCCAGGTCTCATTGGCCAAACGAGCCCTGGTGTGTTGGGGGGTTGTGTGTGACAGGTTCTCACACTACCTATGACGCCATGTGACAGCTTAGGAGTTGTGTGTTCCATGAAGATATGTAATTTTCCCACAAAAACATACCTCTTAGTCAGTGAAATGTGATCAACCACAACAGGAAACAAACCAGCCTCACAGTTTCATGTGACTTACTGCCTGGCCATTGTCACTGTCAGTCTGTCTCAGGAACAACGGCAGTATGTATATGTGGCAGATATCCAGTGGTGTAAAGTACTTACATACACATCAATTAAAGTACTGCTTCAGTAGTTTTTTGGGGGGCATCTGTACTTTACTATTTATATTTTTGACAACTTTTACTTCACTACATTCCTAAAGAAAATAATGTGCTTTTTACTCAATACCTTTTCCCTGACAACAAAAGTACATCCCTGGTCACCCTTATTGTCTCCGATCTGGCAGACTCCCTAAACGCAAATACTTAATTTGTAAATTATAACTGAGTGTTGGTGTGTGGCCCTGGCTTTCTGTAAATTAAAACAATTAAAAATGGTGTAATTTGGTTCTTAATATAAGGAAGTTGAATAGTACAAATAATTTTCTTTTTTGATACTTAAGTATATTTTAGCAATTACATTTACTTTTGATACTTAAGTATACAGTATATCACAAAAGTGAATACACCCCTCACATTTTTGTAAATATTTGAGTATATCTTACATTGTAGCAAAGTGTAATTTCTTCAGTGTTGTCACATGAAAAGATATACTCAAATATTTACAAAAATGTGAGGGGTGAACTCACTTTTGTGATATACTGTATTTAAAACCAAATACTTTTACTCAAGTAGTATTTTACTGGGTGACTCACCTGTAATAGAAAATAACTCAAGTAAAATTATCTTTACTTTTACTCAAGTATGATGTTTGGGTACTTTTTACACCACTGCAGATATCTATGGTATAACCATAAAACCATGGCAACTACGCCTAGGCCCTACTTATATTTTAAGCCCCCAACAACAGCATGAAATAGCATACATATTTAATGGTGCACTTCTATTCTGGGATATGTCCAATGAGAATCCAGCTGACAGCTTCTCCAACCCCAAATGTCTTGAGGTCAACTTCACCACATCCTTACAGTGGAGTCTCCAGGAGTCTGGAGTCTGACATGCATCTCTGTGGTTGTGTGCAGGGTGTTTGAGTGTGTGAAGGGTGTGGAGGATCCGCACAGACCGCTCACATGCATTCAGAAACACACCCACCCACCACTACCCGGGTAACCAGAAGTTTTCAAAAACACACATATCCACCCAGGCCCTCCACACCCAAAAGTCTCGGAGTAGAGACAAAAAGCATCCGCCCCGACCCCATCCCCTCACCCGCTGCTCTGCTCATTATCTTCCAGTTCAGCCCAGATCCACCCAGCGAGACAGAACAGTGAACAGACATGTGCCCTTCCATTCTCTTCTCTTTTCATCATCACCCACCCAGCCACTCTCTCTCTGATCAATGAGAGGCCAAGAGAACCCTCCAGCATGGCTGCCTGCTGCACACACTCATCATTATACCAATGAAAGAGACACACTGACAGACAGCATTTGGGTCTAGTCTGGTGTTCTGAAGCCTAAGACGGACTATCACAGCTAGTCCTTAAGAGTGAATAGGAGAGAGTTCCCGCCCTGATAACCTCTTACCATGACAACCATCAGCACACATTCCTGTGGCTTCACGCACACTCCGTAGATCACCCTAAACACACGAAACATACCAGTCACTCACACACACAGATTGACACTAGTACACAAACACTGGTCCATGCTAACCAACTCCAAGTTTCACCTTACAGTAGAGGTGATGGTCATTCTTTGGTGGCCTGTGTCTAGTTGAATCTCAGCTGAGCTACTAGGGTCAGCTCTCAAGGGGACAGGAACACATCTCTACAGAGCAGAACATGTTCAACTAGACTAGGTACAGGTTTTTCTCAAGTGATCAGCATCAAAGCCCACGCAGACAAAGTGGGTAGCATCTCTCTGTCTGTGTGTGTGTGTGTGTAAGTGTGCTTGTGTCTGTATGAGCTACAGTGTCAGCCTGTGTATAGCACAGGGCCAAAACAAGCAGAGCATGACTATTTCTCCATATGTACTCCACAGCTGTTTATAGAGGAGAACACACACACACACACACACACAAAAACCTTCCCATCCAAACATACACAAAGGAGGAATTGATTGATTACTGTTAGTCACCTGGAGTAACGCTATTGGGAAATGGATCAGAGGATAAAGGTGAGGACTAAACATTCCACAAGTGTTTAAGTTATGAGTCCGCTTCAACACCTTCCCCTTAAACAGTGAACAAGAACAAGGAGCGGGACAGATGCGTGCGTATGCATGTGTGTGTGTCTCGACACTGACTGCACTGCAGCCTAATTCAAATATATACCTGCCCACAACTATTACTGTACAATCAGAGTGAGTGAGAGAACCCCTTGTCAGAGCTTCATTGTACACCCATGGACAAGAGGAGAACAATAAGAACAAAGGAGAGTATGTAGTACACACACACACACACCTTCAGAAAATGACACTGTAGAGCACATTTTAATGTTTTTGCTTTTCTTTTAACCAACTTCTGTCTTCTAATCATGTGCGGTTCTAATAACCAATTTCTTTGTTAATGCAAGTGGCTGACTGTACAAATCCTCACTATCAGTAGCTGCAATTTGGCAGTACGCCCAGACCGTGTTTTGAGAACAAACAAAAGATATCTCAGTTTCAAGGTCTCAGCTTAGAGAGAAGAAGCCTCGTGGGGTATTGGTCTGTCACATGTCATGAACCAGTATTGGTTGGTCACATGAATGAAACAAAATGGTAAAGATTAATTCACTGTGCTAAATCATGCAAATATAATTTGTCTGTGTAAAGTTGTATATAAGACAACTGCTGGGTCTGCCCAGAGAGAGCTCCTGATTGACATGTGTACTATGGTGCATTGAGTTGGTTGGAACCTCTCCAGCGCGCTGACAAATAAACAATGATTCATTTAAGATCGACTTCAAGTGTCTCTGTGTAAGAATTTCCAAGACAACACACACAGTTTTAAACACACTCATTCTTTTCACACACACAAACTCTCTCCCTCTACTGTTCCCTCTCTCTTATCATCATTCAAAGGAAAATACACACTGTCCTTGATACACAAAAGTAAACAGCTCCCTGAAGTAAACAGTGTGATAATGAGTTTCTTTGTGGCTGTTTGGGTAGTGGGCAATGCCCTAGTGATGTGCTCGACTCTGCCTGCTGTGCAGAGACTGTAACAGGCTGGCACCAACCACCCTGGTCCCATCTGCACAGTGGAGGCGCTCCCACTAGTAATGTAGAGCACTGTCTGTCACAGCAGACACCCAAATATTTATGTTGTCCTCTCGCTTGCTTTGTTTGTTAGGCTTGACACTCATTACTGGCTTTGTTGGTTCAGTCTTATCTGGCTGTCTATCTGTTTTATGACCATTCTGCTCCACGTGGGACAGCAATAACACTGTAATAAAACTGTTGATTAAACTTTATTTTGTCCTCTTTTTACATCTCTCATTCCCTCCATTCTTCCTCTGTCCCTCACAGCTCCAAGTGAGGCTGATAAGAGCTCTGGCACGGATATAAGCTGAGAGCAGCCAGTTAGGTCACATCATCATCATCCAGCAGGGTTTTGACAATCTAACTGCCCCACCTGATGTCTCCACTACAGAACATGTACAAAAGAAAAGATGACATACACACAACCAGGTGCTGCAGGTTTAAAGAATAGGCTCTATCTGTACAAGAGTCAGGAAACATTAAGACATGTTTTAATACACCACATGGGAGCATACTGTAGATGTCAGTGTGCAGTCTTCTTGTGCTAGATGTCAGTGTGCAGTCTTCTTGTACTAGATGTCAGTGTGCAGTCTTCTTGTACTAGATGTCAGTGTGCAGTCTTCTTGTGCTAGATGTCAGTGTGCAGTCTTCTTGTACTAGATGTCAGTGTGCAGTCTTCTTGTACTAGATGTCAGTGTGCAGTCTTCTTGTACTAGATGTCAGTGTGCAGTCTTCTTGTACTAGATGTCAGTGTGTAAGTCTTCTTGTACTAGAGGTCAGTGTGCAGTCTTCTTGTACTAGATGTCAGTGTGTAAGTCTTCTTGTACTAGATGTCAGTGTGCAGTCTTCTTGTACTAGATCTCAGTATGCAGTCTTCTTGTACTAGATGTCAGTGTGTAAGTCTTCTTGTACTAGATCTGTGTGCAGTCTTCTTGTACTAGATCTCAATGTGCAGTCTTCTTGTACTAGATCTCAGTGTGTGGCATACTGACACTCTGAACACAGACACAGAACTGCATCTAACAGTAAGCTATATCTAATCACATGTGTTCACATGCAGAAATGATTAGCTGTAGTTTGGTCCACCAACTGAGCTGCAGTTACTGACTGGCTGACTGACTGCAGTAGAGAACAGGGAGTGGTCACAGGCCCTGGAAGAAATAAGATATCTGATCTTCTGGAGCCTCCACATGCAGCCCTATAAAAGACTGATTCCTGGAGAACTTTTCAAACAGAACCACACCTAAGACTGGAGCAGATTACTGTAGCCTTTACAGTCTGTGACAAGGAAGTAAAGAGGTTTGAACAACAACAAAACCTCAATGGAAGGTTTAGTTGGCGCTCTTAGCAAAACATCAGAAAGCAGAACGTTCCCTGTGTGTGGAGGTAGAGGCACGTTTGCTTTCTCCTGTTTCAGAGTCGATGTGGCTATGTGTGTGTGTTCTCTCGCACAGAGGAGGGGGCCAGGCTGCTGCAGCCTCTCTAGACACACAGCTTGCTAATTAGATTGAGCGGTTGCCTGTTCTCCCAGCGAATGAAGCGCAGAAACAAATCATGAATAATGCATTTCACAGCACATTCAATTTGGCAAATATTTCTCTGAACAAATCCCAAACACGTGACCGGCCGGCAGCGCCTCTCTGAAAACATCCCCTCTGTCTGTCAGTGGTAGCTCTATTCAGATGCTAATGACAGCAGGAGGCATCAGGCACTACCATAGAACACATCACTCCCCCAGACATCAGTATCAACCCATTATACTGATTGGATTACTGGTTTGTGGGTTAATTTGCCGCAAGAATTACAACATATGTTATATTGTCCTCAAAGCACCTCAACAGTGTTTTAGTGGTCTGTTAATAGTGCAGGCACAGTTGAGCAACATCTCACTCAGTTTAAAAGATGCAGAGTAACCACCAAGTTGGATTACATATAAACCTACTGTAGCAACAACACATAGGTTTTACAAAGGCATTGATTATTAACCAGGTAAAAAATATGACAAGGCTCACGGACCAGCAGGCAGACAGACAGACCGCTTCATTCACCTCACAGCACCTCACTGCAGTGTCAGTCCTGTAGCCAAGCAGCACAGTGTTAAAAACAGTCTGAGTGAAAACTCAACAGTCATTAACCAGCTACTCTTCTCCGCCCACGTGTAACGCCAAGCATGGCAATACTGACCAAGGAGTTGACTTCTCATCAGCAGCAGTCAGAGTCAGTCAGTGGGACGGTGACTTGATGACAGGGTCGTACTCTAAACCATAGCAGAGAAAACACACATCTGGACAAAACAGTTGATATAGTCAGGTCCAATCAGTGGTTAAATCCTGCTAAGAGAAGAATATAAAGTTTACTCACACTAATGACCCCTACCTCATCAACTCCCTGGCATGACTAGATTCACTGCCTTGGCTGCTTTAACTAGCCTAGCTCAACCGTTTACCCATCTACAGTACCAGTCAAACACTTGGACACCTACTCATTCAAGTTTTTTAAATTTTTTACATTGCATAATAATAGTGAAGACATCAAAACTATGAAATAACACATATGGAATCATGTAGTAACCCAAACAGTGTTAGACAAAATCTAAATATAATTTATATTTAAAGATTCTTCAAAGTAGCCACCCTTTCCCTTGATGACAGCTTTGCACACTCTTGGCATTCTCTCAACCAGGTTCATGAGGTAGTCACCTGGAATGCATTTCAATTAACAGGTGTGCGTTGTTAAAAGTGAATTTGTGGAACTTCTTTCCTTCTTAATGCTTTTGAGCCAATCAGTTGTTTTGTGACAAGGTAGGGGTGGTATACAGAAGATAGCCCTATTTGGTAAAAGACCAAGTCCATATTATGGCAAGAACAGCTCCATAACGTGTTATTTCATAGTTTTGATGTCTTCACTATTATTCTACAATGCAGAAAATAGTAAGAATAACTGACTATACTCTCTGTTCACTAGATTAGTGTTCCCAGTGCTCTGATTAATTTTGCTTCTGTTTACTTGGTAGGGCGGTAAAAGTCTATTTTAGGTGGGTGTTTGACACGCACGCGTCAGCAAAAATTAAAGTTTGGAGAGTGCTGAACGATGTAGCAGGCACAGCTTTAGGACTAATAAAGACAACAATAAAGGCTTACTCATAGATCTAGTTCCTAAGCCCTACCTCAGACACTACCACAACTGCTTCAACTGGATAAACACTTTATTTACTCATGTAAACTATACTGCTGCCAAAGTTGTTGGGGACAATAGAAGGTTACTCATTGTGGCTCAGCCCTATACAGCCTTTTTACTAAGAGAAATACATGACTGGCCTGGCTGCCTGAAGGTGATGAGGTTTTAGAACAGAGAAGAGAAGAGGACTTAGCCTTGTCATCATTACTCAGCACCTTGAGAGATGGAGAGGAGTGACTGGTGTGACTACTGAGCTCTACAGAGAACAGGAGGCTGTATTGCTAATCGGTTAAGAGCGTTGGGCCAGTAACCGAAAGGTCATTGGTTCAAATCCTAGAGTTGTCAAATTGGAAAATATCTGCCATTCTGCCCTTAAGGCAGTTAACCCCGACTGGCTCCGATGATGTGGACTTCAATCCATGCAGCACTTCTCTGATTCAGAGGGGTTGTGTTAAATGCCTAAGACACTTTTCGGTTCAAGGCATTCAGATGTGCAACTGACTAGATATTCCTTTTCCCTAGGCTACAGACACAGACTGCTGATGGGCACCTCTATGTGTAATTATACACTCTCTACCTGACTCAGCACTACTGCAGGCCTGGCAGATCACGCACACAGAGTGCACACAAATGCAGAACGCACACACAATTAGGGGTGTACCGAATAAACATAAACACACTAGGCCTGTAGGTTATGCCTACGCTGCGTTGTATGCCTTTTGAGTGAATCGGAGCAGAAAAATTACATTTCAGGCTATTCCGTTAAAACAACTAGAGCCTATGCGCACGTTGTAATTAAATTTTGAATCTTAATTGGCGCATTTCAAACTGTCCTTTTGCGAGGCGCAGCTGGGCACTAGTTCTGTACAATGGCGAGTGATGGTCAATAAAACAGGAGAATTCTCCATTGTCGTTTAATTCTCCAGTTGGGGAAAATGTTGTAAAAAAGTAGATTACAACGGTGATGGAAACAGAGTTAACAGTACGATGTAGCCACTGCTAAACGAGAATAGTCTATGCAGCTGCCAACACCTCAAACATGTTGACACAACCCAGTATTCCTACCACTGGATAAAAACAATACAAACGTGGTCTCCCCTCTACATACAAGCAGCCTTTCGCTGCCGAATCTGACCGGGCCCAAAAAATTACAAGAGCGATAGGTATGTTTATAGCCGCGGATATGCACCGATTCTTGGTGGTTGAGAATAGGGGGTGTCAGACTCAGCACCTCATAAAAGTGCTCGCGCCAGGTTACGAACGTTGCACTCTCGCACCCATTTCAGCAAACAGGTAGTACCCACTCTACACTAGCAAGCTAAATCTGAAAATGTCAATGAATTGGCCAATGCACCATGTGTTGCGTTGACTACAGATGGATGGACCTCCAGGGCTACAGACAGCTACGTAGTGACAGCCCATCACATTACCCCAGGGTGGGAGACGAAAAGTACCGTGCTACAGACACGCCCTGTTTGAGTAGTCACACAAGTGAGCATATTTTTCTCTTTGTAAGAAAACATTATAGCAAAGGCTTATACAATGTCTGAGCTATGTTTACATATTGATTTCACTGTCAAATGTGTATTGCACTTTACTTTAGTGTTGTTGTTGATGAGTAATCGTGTGTTTTCATTTGAGAAAATACAAAGTGATATTCCTGATAGTATTCCTGATTGGGCTCTCCTCAGGCATTATGACTCATGATCATATATCGAATCAGGGATACAAACACTTTGTATTTTCTTAACTAAAATAAACTACAGTAACTGTTTCCCGCTGTGCCGAACCCGAACCGTGACCCCACGGAGCCGTGGGTTTGAGGTTTGGGTCATTGAGTATGTTTACATGCACAGTAATAATTTGATGTTAAACTGATTATGGCAGTAGGCAGAATATGCAATAATCATGTAAACACCCAACTCTGCTCATCTTAAATCCGTATAATGTAAACATCGAAGTAAACCTACGCTAATTAGAACACCTGGTTTTCTGGGCAATTTTTTTAAAAATTAGGACCAGTTTAATATATATATATATATATACACACATACCTTATGCGAGTGAAGTGAGTTTTAAACAACTGAATGTATGCGTCTTAGTAGTTTACATCCCAACATTATAAACTCAGAAAAAAAAGAAACGTCTTCTGACTGTCAACGGCCTTCATTTTCAGCAAACTTAACATGTGTAAATATTTGTATGAACATAAGATTCAACAACTGAGACATAAACTGAACAGGTTCCACAGACATGTGACTAATAGAACTTGAATAATGTGTCCCTGAACAAAGGGAGGTTCAAAATCAAAAGTAACAGTCAGTATCTGGTGTGGCCACCAGCTGCAGTAAGTACGGCAGTGCATCTCCTCCTCATGGACTACACCAGATTTGCCAGTTCTTGCTGTGAGATGTTACCCCACTCTTCCACCAAGGCACCTGCAAGTTCCCAGACATTTCTGGGGGGGAATGGCCCGAGCCTTCACCCTCCGATTCAACAGGTCCCAGACATGCTCAGGAAGTGTACGACATGAGGGAGGAGGATGTCTTCCCTGTAACGCACAGCGTTGAGATTGCCTGTAATGACAACAAGCTCAGTCCGATGATGCTGTGACACACCGCCCCAGACCATGACGGACCCTCCACCTCCAAATCGATCCCGCTCCAGAGTACAGGTCTCGGTGTAACGCTCATTCCTTCAACGATAAATGCGAATCCGACCATCACCCCCGGTGAGACAAAACCACGACTCGTCAGTGAAGAGCACTTTTTGCCAGTCCTGTCTGGTCCAGCGGCGGTGGGTTTGTGCCCATAGCTGACGTTGTTGCCGGTGATGTCTGTTGAGGACCTGCCTTACAACAGGCCTACAAGCCCTCAGTCCAGCCTCTATTAGCCTATTTCGAACAGTCTGAGCACTGACGGAGGAATTGTGCATTCCTGGTGTAACTCAGGCAGCTGTTGTTGCCATCGTGTACCTGTCCCGCTGGTGTGATGTTCGGATGTACCGATCCTGTGCAGGTGTTGTTACACGTGGTCTGCCACTGCGAGGACGATCAGCTGTCCGTGAACAAGCATGTGTGAAACAATGTTTAAACACTTTACAATGAAGATCTGTGAAGTTATTTGAATTTTTTACGAATTATCTTTGAAAGACAGGGTCCTGAAAAAGGGACGTTTCTTTTTTTGCTGAGTTTATGTCCTAACTCCGAAACAAATAGCCTTCCAAATAATATGTTTGCTGTGGTAGAATGTTTTAAACAGTATTATTAGGGAAATCGTTCTTCTTTCAAAGCTTGTCATTTAAAAAAAATCTAACAAATTAGTCGGACTATAATCGCATTATTGTGTGCATGTAAACGTACTCATTGACTTAATTAAAGAACAGAGAGTGCAATTACAAGACTGACTAAGTTGGTACCCTTAAATTGCACTGAGGACAGTTATATTCGTAGGCCCTGTTCTAGTCTCATCTGTGTGTGTGCATGTCGGCCTCCAGTAGCACTGGGCTGGTCTCAATAATCATTTAAGGCTCTTTCCATGTCTGCTAATGTAAAGGGCGTCCCGCTGCTTGCTTAGGGAGTACCGCTTCCTCCTGATTCGGCTCACACCGAGGCTCGAACCCAAGACCTCTGCCTCACAAACACACGTGACCACCTTCCTGAAGCTTCTTACCAGTCAAAAAGCTACAGTAGGGCCACTTCAGGCTGCTTTTTTGTTTTCCTTTTGGGGATTTAATGTTCCAGCAGTATGCTCCAAAATGTTCCAAATGAGACCCATTCCAAGTGTTATATGTTAAACCCCAAATACTACGTTGAGAGTTGTCTATAGCCAATGTTGTTGTGGTAAACAAATAGCTGGGTAAACTGATCACCTGTCACGGTGAAGAAGATAACGCTCACTGTCGTGCAAAAACAAATGGTGGTTAAACTGCATTTAGTTGCATTTACCCTTCACTACACCACTGTCTATAGCCTAAAACCAAACAACAGTGGGAGTCTTTAGGATCCAGTCCAGACTAGTGTAGGTGTGCATACTTTAACAAGGCTGGGACAGACGTCAAAATATATGACTCCAAATGCAAAACAAGGACTTGCGGGCTGGATGAATGTTTTAACAGATGAGATCTGTGCTGCATTCCACCCAGTTAGGCTACATCCCAAGTCTCTCAACTTAGCTGGGGCCATGCAATGGATAGTTAACAACAACAAACTCAGTCCCTTCAACACTGGTTTCAATTAAACTGAACTCATCTAGTTCCATTCCTTCACCCTAACACTAGGGACATTTTTGTTATAACTTGGGGCCATGCATAGGATACTGTGTCAACCCACAGCCAATGTTATCCCATTACACTATAACGTCTTAGTTTCCTACAGCTCCATTTCTTCTCCTTCTACTATATTTATTCTCCTGAACACTAGTGAAACATGTGTCAATCTAATACACTGCTTAGGTAACAAACAGGTGTTGTAGATTAACATGTGGCTCCATGGCTAAGGTCAGAGGTATGCTAACCTCCTATCACACACCTAATATTGACCTAGGGAGAGAGTGACTATCCCTGGGAGAGTGGGATAAGGGCAGAAGTGTGAGAGAGTGTGTGTGTGTTCATCTGAGATGTGTACTTTAAACAGGACAGTGGGCATTCATACACCCTGAGGAATGTTTGTTGTGAAAGCACTCAGTGAGATGACTGAAGGACAGAGGTAAAGTTGAGGGGGAGTAAGGTGTGGGGTTAGGTGCAGAAGGTGTATGGTGTGAGGGGAGCAGAGTATGTGGATATTTATGGAAGCTATGAAGGTAGTATTGACTTGAGTGTGGTTGGTGTGGGTCATGCAGTGGGGATCTATAGGACTAAGGCCACTCATGGGGAGGTGCCAGCCTCAACTCAGTCTCTCATTAAACTGGGGGACGAGTAACGATTTTTGCTCTCTAAGTGGAGGGGTGAAATGATGGAAGGATAGTGGAGGATGAGTGGAAGGGTAAATATCCCAGATATCTTACTGGAGCAGGGTTATATATCTGCCTCGCTCTGTCCAGCCCTAGAAACCTCCCTTTCGCCCCACTTACCACACACACACACACACACACACACACAGGGGTCCATAGTTGACACTAGCCAGTCTGTTGAGATTGATTTCTCCCAGGGAAGATATCTCAACCCCCTGGAACTACAGGGGGAGGGGGTAGCTCTGCTATGTGTGTGCCTGGTTGAGGTCTTCAAGAGTTAAAAAAAAATTGGACCCGTTCCGAAATGGACATGGGGTTTTCCCACCCCGACCTGATATGCATAAATAAAAACATTTCCGAAAGGAACCGAGGCCAACTAGACCCATTCCGTATAAACCTGGTCGGATCCAGATTCGGTCCGATTAGAGTGACGAAAGCAGCAGAATTTTTTTTAAAGCTATTTTATTAACCGGAGCTGATAAAGCGCGAGAGGAGGGAGAGAGGTGCCACTCTAGCAGGTGGGGGATGGGCAGTGCTGTGAGCAAGTGACATGGGGAGCAGGGAGGGAGAGATAAGAGACAGCAACCAACCAACCCAATTCTTGCTATAGTAGGCGAATTGCTGCCATAGATAATCATATTTGATGATAAATAAACTATGTAGTACCTGTCTTGCCCTGCATCAAACCGGGACCAGAAGCTAGTCAACTTCTTAGGGCTAGGCCCCTTTTTTCTCAATTTCCACCTGAATGATGTTCCCAAAGTAAACTGCCTGTTACTCAGGCCCTGAAGCCAGGATATGCATATAATTGGTACCATTGGAAAGAAAACACTTAACTTTGTAGAAGTGTTAAAATAATGATGGAGGAGAATATAACACAATAGATATGGTAGGAGAAAATACAAAGAAAAACCAACCAGAATTGTATTTTTTGAAAGACCATGCTCTTCCAATGGCAAGTATAAGGGCATACTCAATTCTAGCTCCCAGGATGCAATTCCTATGGCTACCATCAGCAGTCTATGTTCAAGGTTTCAGGCTTGTGACAAAATGAATAAGAAATAACAGTTTTAGTACAGGGACAGTCTTGGAATTTCATGTTGTTTTCCCGCGCCATGAAGACAAGACACACATGCTAAAATCGGTTTCCTATTGAACATACTTCTTTCTGTAAGAAATATTATATTATCTGAGGAATAAATAGAAACATATTTTGACTTGTTGAAACAAAGTTTAGGAGTAGATTTTCAGATTCCTTTCTCTGCATGTTGAACGAGTGGATTACTCAAATCGATGGCGCCAACTAAACATACTTTTTGGGATATAAAGAAGGATTTTATCTAACAAAACGACAGTACATGATATAGCTGGGACCCTTTGGATGACAAATCAGAGAAAGATTTTCAAAAAGTATGTGAATGTATGAAACCTGTGCCGATGGAAAAATATTTTGATGTGGGGCGCCGTCCTCAAACAATCGCATGGCATGTTTTCTCTATAATAGCTACTGTAAATCGGATAGTGCAGTTAGATTAACAAGAATTTAAGATTTCAGCCGGTATAAGACACTTGTATGTACCTAAATGTTTAATGTCCATAATTGTTATGATTATTTATTTGAATTGCGCACCCTCCAGTTTCATCAGAAGTTGTCCCGCTAGTGGGACGCCGATCCCTGAGAGGATTTATTAAACTAACTAACTAGGCTGACTAACTGGGTTAACGGAGGCTTCAGTGCGTGCGCCTTCTCATCCTACAGTTACAAATAACAACAACTCCATTCAGAACATTAAGTAGCAGCCTACCTGTTGGCTCTTGATCATTGTAGCCGATCCTTCTCCTTTAACTTTTAATTCCGCCATTTTAATTCCACACATGGAGCGAGGCTCTATGACGGTACCATATTGAAGCTTTGATGATTTAGGATTGGCCAACATCAACGCTCCACTCTCGTGAAAAGCAAGAGCAGCTGCATAAATTATAAGATTTCTCTCTCGCTCTCTACTGCAGCAGTCTCATTCGGAAATGCAAGGGCCCTTCCGGACAAGTCAGTTAAAATTACACATACACGAGACCTGTGACAATCACATCAGATCCAACCCACATCCTTGACATTATTTCGAATTCTGGGTCCCAGATCGGGAATTCGGGTACAGGTGGATCCGTGAAGACCTCTAGTGGCTGGTATCCATTCAGGATGTTCTTTACCACACACACACACAGCTCAGACACATTTCAATATTTCAAAGAGAAACTCTCCTAACAGTGTGTTTATGGTGGTACAACCAGTCAACAGTCCACAGAGCAGCATGGAGAGTCTACTGAGCAAGTCAAGAGAACATATGTCAGTGGGAAAAGGCCAATGAAAAACAAGCGCCCTAACTAAACAAAGGGATGAGTCAAGACACTGAGAACAGGGCCTTATCCATTAATCTCCATGACAGGGAGATCTTTGTCATCACATTGTGGTGAGCATAGGGGTTTACATACAGCTCTAAGAACCAAATAGAACACCGTTCAATGTGACAACAAGTCTTCTTCACCCATGAAAGATCCTGAGCTGTGAAAGTGAAACACCAGAGTGTGCTGAGACTGTGTTGAAAGTACACAGTCCCTAACCTGAGTAATGCCAACCAGTCTGACTATGTCTGTGTGTATCAGTGGACGGAGGCTGCCCTGGAGGTTACCATGTACTACTATAGGATGAGAAAATGTCCCTAGGTGCTGATCTTTCAGTCCGTTTTGACCTAGGATCCCTCCTAATGGTCAATCTTGAGAGGGCTGAAGTTAGATTTGAGCTTTTCGCTTCTATTACCTGTTCTTGGAGGCAACTTTGACGTACTTCTATGATGTTTACAGATAATAGATCTCAGTTTAAGGCACAACGTCTTCCAACTCTGATTGGAGGCAAGTCGCTGTCAAGAACACCTGCCTCTACTCCCTTAGTCATAGATTTAGAAACCGTCACAGCTTGCCTTCTGCTTGGTGCCAAAAGCCCCTCTCTCAGGCCCCTGTGTGTGTGTGTGTATATGTACGTGTGTGTATTCAGGCCCTCCCCTGGCAGAGAGACCAGCCTTATTTACGGTTTTGTAAGATGCTGAGAGTCAACATGGCTCCTCAAACACAACACCCCATTGCCATGTCTACGTATGGCATCACATGACTCTCCCAGGGGATTGTGGGATATTTGCATTGCCACGGTCACAAGACAGGCTGCGTCAAGATAAATCTCATTACACGCACCACACACACGCATTGCCCCTCATCTCCACGTCCACAGGTGTCCGGAGGCTTGGCAACACTGTCAACTCTAACAGGTCAGGATCATATAGCTCAACCTAGAAGTCTGAGGCCAAGTAGGTTTGACAGAACACACACACACACACACACACACACACAGGTCGGGATGAAAGAGGTGAAGCAGTAAGAAACAGACAGGGCCAGGAGTGAAGCTGACAGTACAGTGGAAAGCACAAATCACCATCAGCCAGGTAGACTTCATTGTGTGTGGGTTATCAGGATGTCTGACAGTGAGGGAGTTTGAAAACCTCTAGATCAGAGGTCAGACCAGAGGGCCCAGAAGGTTATCTTTCACTGCCGGACTAAATGACCACAGCCAAACTGCCAGGGACTTTCCATTAGAACTTCTCTCTAACTGGTTGACCGAAGGCAAACATGCAGCAATTGGTATCAAACATTTTCCTCCAGAAACAAACAGACCGGAAGCTATTGGTTCCTGCCACCCAGTTAGGGCCTGGGTGAACATATGTGAGAGAGAGTGTGAGTGAGTGAGTGAGTGAGTGAGTTTGGAATAATGAAATATACAGGTGTCTGAGTGTGTCTGTCTGTGAGAGAGAGGTAGAAGAGTGCAAGTGAGGAGAGCAGCACTGGATCAATCTTTAAATCACGCAGTGCACTCTCCTTCCTGATAGATCACACACTGTTTGTCTGTCCATCACATTACACACACCTTCACTCTATCAAACACACCTAGACAAGAAACAAGTAATACTTTCCCTCATGAAAACATTCACACACTGTTGCTTTGAGACCACCCGCAGTAGGTAACCAATGACAGGCAGAGCCACTTCACAGCATGAGGACAGTCACTTTACACACCCACATCATCAGTTAGAATGAACTAACTTGCGCTCAGCAAGACTACATTACATGAATTTACAGCTAGACACACACACACTTCATAACAGAGGAGGAGAAAAGGGGCCATGCTTTTCCAGGTGAAGTGAAGCAGTAAAAAGGCCATTAAATATAACATCGCAGTGAACACAACCATCCCTCAGAGTACGCTCCACCCAGCCCAATGTAATGGGAAATTAACCATACTGTATGTATAATCCACTGTGTGTGTGTGTGTGTGTGCGCGCTCTTATTTATAAGAGTAGATTCTTGCATTCTATCCATACTGGTTTTGGCAGGCTACCTGAGACATGAAACCTATAGGAGGGAGGGCATACTGGCTGTTCACAATTTATTAATACACAGTTTGTCTAAATGGTTAATGGAAACACTTCTACCACTTCATTTTCATTTAGACACCATGGTTTCTTTTTGGGGGTCTGACGTCATTACATCCTGCTGGAAACGCACCGCAGACTATTTTCAATTGTCAAAAAACTTTCTCTAAATGTCAAAAACAAAAAGAATCTACTGACTGAGGAGACAGTTGGTTGAAAATGTGCTCGAGTTTAAATACATTTACACCCCCCCCTCCGCAACTATCTCACACACTAACATGTACACACACACGACACATGAAGTATGGCTATTTACTCTCAGAGTAAGCCAGACAATAAAATCTCTGGCTCCCTATGGCTGCACATGGTTGAACAACAGCTACAGACTCTAAAAACACACACACACACACACACACACAGGTTAGGATAATAAGTTAATATTTTAGAATGTGTAGCACGCTAACAGTTAAATAAGCTTTGTATAGGCAGTGAGTGAACTCTGCGCGTGCCCTCCATAAATTAATCTTTAATCTGCCAAAGTAAAAAGAGCTGGGTGACGTGCAGGCTGTGGAAGAGATACCCATGGCCTTAGATACCCATGGCCTTAGATACCCATGGCCTTATCATGCCTTGTCACGCATACATTCATGCAGAAACACACACAGGTCAGGCAGACAGTTTCCCCCTAACAGGTTTGAGTTGTGCCACAGAGGGGGCCTAGCAGCAAAAGATACATTTAAAGACACAGTAGCCTGGTCAGGGACATTGAACACAAACACACACTCATATAAAGTCCCTCACACAAACCCACACTCACTCAGAGAAAAACACACACAAACCCACACTCACTCAGAGAAAAACACACACAAACTTTTTTTCCCAGAACAACATATGCCACACTCACCAGGTGTGGAAATGTCTTCTTTAACAGCGCTCTCTCTCTCGCTCTCCTTCTCTCGGGTAGATTCCACTCGCTCCTCCGGGCTCTGGAGAGAGGGATCAGGAAGTGTAGTCCCAGCGCAAGAGGGAGTGAGTGTGTAAAGTCCAGCGGGGGTCCGAGTCAGACAAGGTGGCTGGGGATTAAACAGATCGTTCCGTTGCTACTCATCTGTTTCTCTCATTCTTCCTTTCTCTCTTTTTTCTACCCCTGTTTCTCTCCGTCACTCGTTCAATGGCTGCTTCAGGAAGATCTGAGTGATTGCTGAACTCTCCCTCTCTCTACCCCTCCCTCTTCACCCTTCCCTTTCTGACATACAGAAACACACCCTCCCAGTCGCTCTCCTTTCACCCCGCCCTGACACACGCTGCTGACAGGGCATCCCCCTCCCCCTCTCCAGGTACTGGGAGTAGAAGAGTATTCTCTCCCCAGCTCTCCACCTACCTCGTTCATTCTCAGTAACACACTCAGTGTCATTTTCTGGAATCAACGGTCTCTATCCACACCAGCTACAGAGAAACACCAGAGGCTGGTGGGAGGAGCTATAGGAGGACGGGCTCATTGTAATGGCTGGAATTAATGGAAAGGAGTCAAACACGTTATTTCCATATGTTTGGTACCATACCATTGATTTCATTCCAGCCATTACAATGTGCCCTTCCTCATACCAGCCTCCTCTGACACACACAATGGTTAAATCAGCAATCTTGTCACTGCAGGGAAATAGGACAGACACAGAACACACACTGATCACATTCGTGCACATTGACTAATGCACACTCAGCCCCAAATTCAAACTTTGCCATTTCTGTTCCTGGAATAAGCACAGAATCTCTCTCACTCACACACACACACACACACACACACACACACACACACACACACACACACACACACACACACACACACACACGAGAGCCTAGCATTACCAATGGTTGTGTGTGGGAGCCCCACAGCAGGAGCTGAGGCCTGTTTTCCATCAACACCTCTCTCTCTCTCTTCATCCCTTTTTCACTCACTCTCTCTCTCCTTCCATCTCTCTTACACTCCCATACTACATGATTCCCTCTGCCTCTCCAACCCAAAACCCCAGGGCTGGTCACTGATACTCAGGAGGATCCCAGTAGAGCAGGCTAGCCTAGTCTGTTTCACAAAGAAACAGGGAAACCCCTCAAAACAATCAGATGTGTGTGTGTGGTTCCTGCTAAGCCACTAAGGTTGGATTTGGAGCCGTGCCAGGCTAAATAGATGCTGTGTTGGTATTGTCACGGCAGGACATCCTATGGCCTTTAGGGTGAACACACTAAAAATCAACATACAACCTGAGCATTAGTCTAATTTACCAAGACTGAACTGACATGATTCATAACAGTCTTTAACTAAACACATTCACAAAACACAGACTCATTGAGACTAAAATGTTAAATAATGGAGCTATTTTGTCTTGCAATAACCCATATATGTCCCCCAACCTTAATGAAACCATATAAACCAGGCTAGGCCTAGCTTTTTACTGCAGCCTGAACTATGGAACCCATCAGAGAGTTTGCTCACATCTGACACTTCTGTCCACTGACACAAGCTTTTGACACATTTAAGAGGTCATATCCACAACAGATCCAGTAATACTCACACACACACACACACACACACACACACACACACTTCTGACTGGAACTACAGTGAAGGGAGAGAACCCTGGAGGTTTGGTTGCTAGTGGCCTGGGTGAGAAAAGCAGAAGGTGCCAGAGGGAAGTAAAGTTTTAAAAGGGCAATATCGAGAAGTCAGTCTTTTTCCCTACGATTAGGAACTACTTAGCTGGTAAATCCCAAAAGTCAAACAGAGCCAATGAGAGCTGAGGGCAGGGTGAGTTAGATTAATCTGAAGGCTTTGAGATTTCACGGTCCCCTTCCAGGCATTCCTGAGGGTGCCTCCCTCCTGAACCAGAATATGGGTTTACAGGAGACATATGGCAATTCTCCTTCAAGCCCAGAAAGCAGCCATTCAACTTGCCTTTCACCAGCTTAATGTCAAAATACGTTCTGTACTTACCAAAGAAAACAGTTTCACTGAGCAACTATCATTACTGTCGTTACGGTCATTGCGTACTTCCAAAAAAATTAAATAGAAATAAAAAGTTACATGCAACCAAAAACGTTTATTGTCTGGAAAGAATCTGGTTTTTTTTCACCAAATCCACCTCTTCTGCACCTCCAATGAAATTGGAATTACTGCCAAGCACAGGTTGGCTGGAAAGGTCATTGATTTTACTACCTACAATAGTGTATGAATGTCATATCAATCTGTTGTTTCACAAATGCTACACAGAATGCAATAATATTTCATGTAAGTAGATTAAGTAGACAATATAGGGTACAATTTTACAGTGATTGTATATTTCTAGATAGGCTTTATTTATTTGTGTGTATTTCAAATCCATGACTAATATTGCAGGAGCAAAAGAGGTGGATTTGACACACTTGGTCAAAAACAATACTAAGATTCTTTCCAGACAAGGATTTTTTTCAGTTGCATGTAATTTTCTATTTTGGAAGTACGTATCAGCCATGACGTCAGTAATGACAATAGTTGCTCAACAAAAACATTATTTGATAAGTATCAAATGTATTTTGGCATTATTAATCTTGAAAAGCTGGTCAATGGCAAGTTGAATGGCTGCTTTCTGGGATTAAAGGAGAATCGCCATATTCACTGTCTCCTGTAAACCCTGATTCCGGATCACCTCCCTCCATCACCCCCCCAAACCTTACTTTTCTATAACACATTCAACCCCCGCTCCAGTTTGCATCGAGCAAAAAGAAAGAAAGCAAAGAAAGAACAGATGAGGTCTAAAAAGCGTCATCATCTTAGCAGTCAAATCCAATACAGCCCCGTTTCCTCCTGCTAAATGTTCAGTCCCAGGACACTAAAGACTGAGAGCATTCCCAAACCCACAACCCGGATCACCCTTTCACTGGCCTCAATCAGAGCCCATAATAACTTAATACCTTTACTAAGGACACACATAAATCTGTCAAGAGAGCAATAAGCCAACAGTAGATCAGTGCAGAAAAGGCAGGAAGATGTCAGTATCTGAGGAAGGAGGAAGATAAATAGACCTCTCTTTCCTGCCACTTCTTCAATAGGTCCTGTGGAGGGAGGTGGGCTCAGGGGGACTCATGCAGCCGATAGGTTCTGTCTTGTTGGCTGTTCTGCATCATGCTTGAATAGCATTAAGTCTAAGGCTCAACCGTCTTCCCTCCCCCTCTTCAGAGATGAGACCTCCGTCTCTTGTTCTACTGTTTCCCAGAAAACCTCCTTCAACAGGTGGGGAAAGGACGGACGGACGGAGTCCCTTCTTCGTTTCAAAGGGTTTTCTCCTATTGGATCCTGTATAACACAACGCTGCATTTTGCCTTCTGTATGCTTTAACCTCTGTCCGACGGACGGACGGACAGACAGACAGGACCAGACGGACAAGACGGACCAGACCAGACCAGACCAGACCAGACAGACCAGACAGACAGAGACAGACAGAGACAGACAGACAGAGACAGAGACAGACACAGTTAAAACATACAGAAGGCAAAATACAGCGTTGTTTTCAACAGGATCCAATAGGAGAAAACACTTTGAAACGAAGAAGGGACTACAGTCCAATAAGTTTCTAAACATTTTGCATCATTGCTTGTCTAATTGAATATGTCCCAGCCTGCACTGCTCTCATGTTTGCAACAACACACTGAGTTCTGAACTTTTGTTGGCATAGGCTGTGGTCAGGGTAAGCCAGACCAAGGCAGTAGTAATACTTTGTTTGTTCCTAGCAGAGCTATGTATAACATAGCCATGTCATTATGGTCAGTGTCGAACTATTGCTCCTGCATTGTAGCTATGCTCTGTGTATCATGAAGATAGAGAAAGTCTGGATGGCTTAGGTCATTGTATGGTTTACTCTTAAATATAGCACACCCCGCAGAAGTTAGAAACAAAGCCTTTGTTTTTTTCCATGATACTTGTCACAGTCAAGGAATAATATACAGTGGGGCAAAAAAGTATTTAGTCAGCCACCAATTGTGCAAGTTCTCCCACTTAAAAAGATGAGAGAGGCCTGTTATTTTCATCATAGGTACACTTCAACTATGACAGACGAAATTAGAAAAAAGAATCCAGAAAATCACATTGTAGGATTTTTAATTAATTTATTTGCAAATTATGGTGGAAAAAAATTTGGTCAATAACAAAAGTTTATCTCAATACTTTGTTATATACCCTTTGTTGGCAATGACAGAGGTCAAACGTTTTCTGTAAGTCTCCACAAGGTTCACACACACTGTTGCTGGTATTTTGGCTCATTCCTCCATGCAGATCTCCTCTAGAGCAGTGATGTTTTGGGGCTGTTGCTGGGCAACACGGACTTTCAACTCCCTCCAAAGATTTTCTATGGGGTTGAGATCTAGAGACTGGCTAGGCCACTCCAGGACCTTGAAGTGCTTCTTACGAAGCTACTCCTTCGTTGCCCGGGCGGTGTGTTTTGGATCATTGTCATGCTGAAAGACCCAGCCACGTTTCATCTTCAATGCCCTTGCTGATGGAAGGGGGTTTTCACTCAAAATCTCACGATACATGGCCCCATTCATTCTTTCCTTTACACGGATCAGTCGTCCTGGTCCCTTTGCAGAAAAACAGCCCCAAAGCATGATGTTTCCACCCCCATGCTTCACAGTAGGTATGGTGTTCTTTGGATGCAACTCAGCATTCTTTGTCCTCCAAACACGACATATTGAGTTTTTACCAAAAAGTTATATTTTGGTCTCATCTGACCTTATGACATTCTCCCAATCTTCTTCTGGATCATCCAAATGCTCTCTAGCAAACTTCAGACGGGCCTGGACATGTACTGGCTTAAGCAGGGGGACACGTCTGGCACTGCAGGATTTGAGTCCCTGGCGGCGTAGTGTGTTACTGATGGTAGGCTTTGTTACTTTGGTCCCAGCTCTCTGCAGGTCATTCACTAGGTCCCCCCGTGTGGTTCTGGGATTTTTGCTCACTGTTCTTGTGATGATTTTGACCCCACGGGGTGAGATCTGCGTGGAGCCCCAGATCGAGGGAGATTATCAGTGGTCTTGTATGTCTTCCATTTCCTAATAATTGCTCCCACAGTTGATTTCCTCAAATCAAGCTGGTTACCTATTGCAGATTCAGTCTTCCCAGCCTGGTGCAGGTCTACAATTTTGTTTCTGGTGTCCTTTGACAGCTCTTTGGTCTTGGCCATAGTGGAGTTTGGAGTGTGACTGTTTGAGGTTGTGGACAGGTGTCTTTTATACTGATAACAAGTTCAAACAGGTGCATTAATACAGGTAATGAGTGGAGGACAGAGGAGCCTCTTAAAGAAGAAGTTACAGGTCTGTGAGAGCCAGATATCTTGCTTGTTTGTAGGTGACCAAATACTTATTTTCCACAATAATTTGCAAATAAATTAATTAAAAATCCTACAATGTGATTTTCTGGATTTATTTTTCTCATTTTGTCTGTCATAGTTGAAGTGTACCTATGATGTAAATTACAGGCCTCTCTCATCTTTTTAAGTGGGAGAACTTGCACAATTGGTGGCTGACTAAATACTTTTTTGCCCCACTGTAGGTCTATCTATATGATCTCATTTGGAAATCATCATAATCTCACCTCATTTCATCTGTACTACTACAACAGTCTTGTCTGTGCATGAAAACAGTCCATACCAGTTCAACAATACGAAAGAGAGAAGCAAACGTGATAGCCTATATCTCTTCCTCTGCTGTCATCTAGTCTAGACCAGTGTCAACCCACAGCCAGGGAAGGGCTCCCTCTCCCTCAGTCATGCATGGAGCCCCTCAGTGTGGAACACAAAAGCCAGTTTAAGTCAACAGTATGCTCACATCAGACACTGGCCCCAAGCCCCAATCCTCAGATCCTCTCCATTCTGGGAGTTCTGGTGGTGGGAGTGTGTGGGATACCGCCTCGCCACACACTGGTCTCACACTTGTGAACAAACACACCGCCAGGCCAGACTAGAGAGACAAACAGAGAGAGAGAGAAGCAAGTAATGGAGAGAGAAATTCACAATGGATATAAAACAGAGACAGAGAGAGAGAGAGAGCGAGAGCGAGAGAGAAAGCTAGAGCGAGCTAGAGCGAGGAGCTAGAGAGGAGCTAGAGAGAGAGAGAGCTAGAGCGAGGAGCTAAAGCTAGAGAGAGAGAGGAGCTGGAGCAAGCGACAGCTAGAGAGAGAGGAGCTAGAGCGGAGCTAGAGAGGGAGAGGAGCTAGAGAGAGAGGGGGTAGAGAGGAGCTAGAGAGAGAGAGGAGCTAGAGCAGAGCTAGAGAGAGAGAGAGGAGCTAGAGAGGAGCTAGAGAGAGAGGAGCTAGAGCGGAGCTCGAGAGAGGAGCTAGAGAGGAGCTAGAGAAAGAGGAGCTAGAGAGAGAGAGGAGGTAGAGAGAGAGGGGAGGTAGAGAGAGAGGGGAGCTAGAGCGAGTGGAGCTAGAGAGAACTAGAGAGAGGAGCTAGAGCGGAGCTAGAGAGAAAGGGGAGCTAGAGAGGAGCTAGAGAGAGAGATAGGAGCTGGAGTGGAGCTAGAGAGAGAGAGGAGCTAGAGAGAAGCTAGAGAGAGAGAGGAGCTGGAGCGAGTGACAGCTAGAGAGAGACAGAAGCTAGAGAGAGAGGAGCTAGAGAGGAGCTAGAGAGAGGAGCTAGAGAGGGTGGGGTTGTTGATGATGATAAAGCGCAGGAAGTGCCAGTTAGGGAGAATGGAACAGTCAGGTGATTAGAGGTCAGGGGTCTGGGGTAAACAAGGGACATGTAGGCACTGACGCCCTGTCTCTCTGTCTGGTTCTCCCTTTACCGGTCTCTCTGGGGCGGCAGGGTAGCCTAGTGGTTAGAGCATTGGACTAGTAACCGGAAGGTTGCGAGGTCAAATCCCCGAGCTGTCAAGGTACAAATCTGTTGTTCTGCCCCTGAACAGGTAGTTAACCCACTGTTCCTAGGCCATCATTGAAAATAAGAATTTGTTTTTAACTGACTTGCCTAGTTAAATAAAGGTATAATAAAAATACCTCTCTGTCTGTGTCAATCTCTCTTTTCATTTTCTCCTCTGTCTGATGTCTGGGGAAAGAAAGGGCTATAAAAACACCTGTTAGAACAATAAGTCCCAATGGCTTTCACTCCACTTCTCTTTCCCTTCCGTGGATCAAAGGATTCATCTTGCTGTGTGTGCAGTGGGGTGGCTGGGTGAGTCAGTGTACCTTCCCCTTTCCCTCCCCTGCACACATCAGCCTGCCTGGGGAACATGACACTACTCATCTCACATAATGGACTTGCATTGTTCTAGTACACATCTCTTTTACAGATATCATCCTCACAATATATGTCTCATAATCTAGAGTGCTAGTGTAAAAGGGTTCATCAAAACCTGGCATAAAGAGTATCTAGTAGCCTGGAGGATTCCCTGGTTGAATATAACCTAGGACAAGACATCTGAAAGTATAATCACTGTCTAGTGGTAGTGGAGCTTGAGTGTGTTCTACTGGACGTGTGTGTGTGTGTGTGTGTGTGTGTGAATAAATGACTGTGCGCGCTTGTGTGTGTGTGTGTGTGAGTGAGTGAGTGAGTGTCTGATTACTAATTAATAGAAGGGTCATAGGGTCCTCTGTCTCTCCCCCACAGCAGCCCACACATGCCCAGCCTGCTTTGCATAACACCACCAGTAGGAATGTGAGGATTGTTGGGTCAGCAAGCGGTGACATCATACATAGCAGCATGCAGCTACAACGCAGCCCCAGTCCCTGTTTCATCTTGATTACATCAGCCAAGTATTAATGTCTACAGATAAAGCCATGACACACTCCACCACAGCTTCCTGTGAGCACACACACACTTTTTGGGAGATTCATACAAACACACTTCAAACCCTGAGTAGATATAAAATGACTCACTGAGTCCAGCCAGTCTGCCTCACGTATATTAGCCTTCCCATACATCCTTTTCTCACATGACAGGCAAGTAATACAAGCTCTCTTCTCAGCAACCCAGCTCTGAGTATGAGAGATAACCTCTCACACACGACAGGTGTCTCCTAACTGTGTGTGTGTGTGTGTGTGTGTGTGTAACAGGAGATTCTCCGGCCATCAGACAGACAAGACAAGAGTGCACCTGTGGGAGTGGCCGAGAGCTCTGCTTCTGGCATTGCCACGGTTACCAAACACAGGGCAAGCCACGTGGTTGGTGGAACCGGAGCAGGGCAGTCAAAAGAGGACAACACTTGAAGACGGATGCCATGCCAGAATGTGACAAAGTAATTCATAGACACAGCCCAAAGAGTGCGTCAGTGTTGGGACAAAGACAGAAAAACAGAGCCCACAGCTGTGGAGTCAAGATATTATGGTCCTTTTCTACTACACGACCCAATGGTGTTTAACAAAGGACACACATCTTGAGACCAGACACAACTGTCATGCCAACAGTTTCAATACAAATTCTATCCATACTTTTACTGAAATTAAGACTACTGTAAGTTCCATGTTTAAGGCTAATGCAGCTTTACACTAAAATGACTGTTCATCTCATTTCCCATGGAAGGCTCTCCGCCACCAATCTAGACAGAAAAGCAATCCTACGCTCATCTTAATTCATCGTCAGCGGCGTACAACAATATCAACAAAAGATCTCTGACTCATAAAATATGTTCTGACAGGAGCGTTGAAGAATTGACCCTCAGCTGATATGAAGACAAATGTGTGCCAGTTCAGTGTTAGACCTGCATTCACCTGTAGTGAACGACACAGAAGCGAACAGAAAGAACGTTAAATTGTCAAATGAATCCGGATTACATCATTTGTTTTTTGTCAGAATATGCCTTAGAAATTAGAACGACATAAGCAACTATTACTATTTACTTAAATTCAAACCCTCTGAAAACAACAGTTTGACAAAGACAGCCAACAGAAAAAGACACAAAGCAAACTTCCAAAACAGGGAACAAAAGCCCCAAAACTACTCGCCTTCTTTAGTAGAATCCAACCGTCTGTCTGGGTCTCTGTGGTGCTGTGAAAGAAGAGCAAGATGAAGAGAGAGAGAAACAGCCCAGTCACTGTGAAAGAAGAGCAAGATGAAGAGAGAGAAACAGCCCAGTCACTGTGAAAGAAGAGCAAGATGAAGAGAGAGAGAGAGAAACAGCCCAGTCACTGTGAAAGAAGAGCAAGATGGAGAGAGAGAGAGAGAGAGAGAGAGAAACAGCCCAGTCACTGTGAAAGAAGAGCAAGATGGAGAGAGAGAGAAACAGCCCAGTCACTGTGAAAGAAGAGCAAGATGGAGAGAGAGAGAGAAACAGCCCAGTCACTGTGAAAGAAGAGCAAGATGGAGAGAGAAACAGCCCAGTCACTGTGAAAGAAGAGCAAGATGAAGAGAGAGAAACAGCCCAGTCACTGTGAAAGAAGAGCAAGATGAAGAGAGAGAAACAGCCCAGTCACTGTGAAAGAAGAGCAAGATGAAGAGAGAGAAACAGCCCAGTCACTGTGAAAGAAGAGCAAGATGAAGAGAGAGAAACAGCCCAGTCACTGTGAAAGAAGAGCAAGATGAAGAGAGAGAAACAGCCCAGTCACTGTGAAAGCATACGTGTTACACTGCTACCTGATCAAGTAGAGTGAATGACAGCCCCACACACTCAACGTGATGGAGGGGAGGAGTGAGGAAGGAGAGAAAAGTGAAATGGTGCTGCCATTCTCTGTCGCCCTGGAGACCAATGCTCTTTCAAAGAAATCGACCAATGACAAACACCGGCGATTGCGTCGAGACAAAAAAGTCACGACTGCCATTCCCTCAGCAGAAAAAACACAGAGCGAGAGAGGGAGGGAGAAACAAAAAGAGAAAATGAGGGAAGAATTCAAAAAGGGAAAGACAGAGGAGACAGAATGACCAACAACAACAAAAAACAGAGTGAAACAGAGAAAGACGATGGGATGGGATGAAATGGAAGCCAGTGAGTGACAAAAGGGGCCAGGCAGTGAAGAGGCCACCAGACCAGAGTCTGTCCTTTCTCCATTGTCCTCCTCATCTCTGCTCGGGGGGGAATATCTGACCCTGTATCAGTGGTTAAGAATAAGAGTCTCATATCCTCCCTGTATTTCCCATGGCTGAGAGGATCAATGCTCTAAAACACTGTGTGAGCCGGATGATAAGTACTACAACTTCAGTTGGTCCCATGTCCTGAAACAGCTGAACTTCACATATCTGTTGTTGACACGTCACCATTCTGGTGCTGTCGACTGGTCTGCTGATGATAACACTGTCACCGGTGGCTGGTGTACCATGTCATTTGATCAAAACTAGCACTTCAGACGGCAATGTGACTGACGTACAAAAAGTGCTGTGCACAGAATGAGATCATCCACACTTTAGAGAGGACACCGCAAAAAGTTAAACAGAGTAGCCCTGATTTCCAAAAGCTAATGTGCAGGGCCTAGGGAGAGTGAAATGGATGGACTGAACAGAGAAGATTTCAAATATGGCACTCACACATCCATCACCTTTTCAGCAACACTTGAGCACAATCAGTTTCACAACACAGCCTCAGCCTACTAAATGACCCTCCTTCAGCGGTAAATGCTCTATTTATCCCGAGCCAAAGCGTTTACCATGTGAAAATGGCCCTATTTCCCTGCTGTGACAGTCGCTATGACAGGATTGCTGATTAACCACCAATATAGTGTGTGTGTGTACACATCAGACAGAACAGAAAGGTTTAAACAGCTAGGATTGATTTATTTGAAGTGGGTAATGGGGAGTTCTGACAGGAATTAACTGCTCTGTAATAGCCCTGCATTGGCTGCTGCATGAGAGTTTTAGTAATAGCTGTTCCATGGATCTCATCTAGCATGGATATTTAGGCTACACAGATACAGCAGCAGGCATTGATAAAGCACCTAGTCTATTTCAAAATTAGATGTATCCCCAAAATGAACCATCAATGAGCTATTGCATTGTAGCCTAATAGCACTGTAACAAAATAAAATTGTATTTGTCACATACTTTGTAAACAGCTGTAGACTAACAGTGAAATGCTTACTTATGGGCCCTTCACAACAATGCAGAGAGAAAAATGTAAAAAAAAGAACAGAAAATGAATAACGAGGAATAAATCCACAATGAGTAATCATAACTTGGCTACATACACAGGGTACCAGTACCGAGTCGATGTGCAGGGATACGAGGTAATTGAGGTAGATATATACAGTTGAAGTCAGAAGTTTACCAACACCTTAGCCACCTTACCCTGCACATTAGCTTTTTCACAATTCCTGACATTTAATCCTAGTAAAAATGCCCTGTCTTAGGTCAGTTAGGATCACCACTTTATTTTAAGAATGTGAAATGTCTATAATAGTATAGAATAATAGTAGAGAGAATGATTTATTTCAGCTTGTGGACAGAACTGAAAAAGCGTGTGCAAGCAAGGAGGCCTAGAAACCTGACTCAGTTACACCAGCTCTGTCAGGAGGAATGGGCCAAAATTCACCCAACTGATTGTGGGAAGCTTGTGGAAGGCTACCCGAAACATTTGACCCAAGTTAAACAATTTAAAAGGCAATGCTACCAAATACTAATTGAGTGTATCTAAACTTCTGACCCACTGGGAATGTGATACAGTGAATTATAAGTGAAATAATCTGTAAACAATTGTTGGAAAAATGAATTGTGTCATGCACAAAGTGGATGTCCTAACCGACTTGCCAAAACGATAGTTTGTTAACTAGAAATGTGTGGAGTGGTTGAAAAACTAGTTTTAATGATTCCAACCTAAGTGTATGTAAACTTCCGACTTCAACTGTAATGTTATTTTGATAAGTTAATTCATACTATTTAATCCTTCCATCTGAGGACAAAAAAAAAGAAATACAATACTTTCATTCATGCAAAAACTTTGGTTACTAGGCCTAACAAAAATGGTTGCTATGCAGGCTGGGTAAGTCTTCTCACTGAGCCAACTAAAGCTACAAACTCTACAGCTGGAAGGGCAGCAAACACTACATTTTCCTCTGTTTTCATAGCTTTTCTATTGACATTTAATTACATATATTCATGATAATAATATTGTTGCTTGATTTCTGGATCAGAAAAGTTTGTCTTGTTCATTCACAGCATTCTGTCAGGCGAGATCGAATTGTAAAGGTAAATAGCCTAATAGCTATGGATCTGACATGCTATTTTTATTTTATTTATTTCACCTTTATTTAACCAGGTAGGCTAGTTGAGAACAAGTTCTCATTTGCAACTGCGACCTGGCCAAGATAAAGCATAGCAGTGTGAACAGACAACAGAGTTACACATGGAGTAAACAATTAACAAGTCAATAACACAGTAGAAAAATAAAAAAAAGAGTCTATATACATTGTGTGCATGAGGTAGGCGAATAATTACAATTTTGCAGATTAACACTGGAGTGATAAATGATCAGATGGTCATGTACAGGTAGAGATATTGGTGTGCAAAAGAGCAGAAAAGTAAATAAATAAAAACAGTATGGGGATGAGGTAGGTAAAAATGTGTGGGCTATTTACCGATAGACTATGTACAGCTGCAGCGATCGGTTAGCTGCTCAGATGTTTGAAGTTGGTGAGGGAGATAAAGGTCTCCAACTTCAGCGATTTTTGCAATTCGTTCCAGTCACAGGCAGCAGAGAACTGGAACGAAAGGCGGCCAAATGAGGTGTTGGCTTTAGGGATGATCAGTGAGATACACCTGCTGGAGCGCGTGCTACGGGTGGGTGTTGCCATCGTGACCAGTGAACTGAGATAAGGCGGAGCTTTACCTAGCATGGACTTGTAGATGACCTGGAGCCAGTGGATCTGGCGACGAATATGTAGCGAAGGGCCAGCTGACTAGAACATACAGGTCGCAGTGGTGGGTGGTATAAGGTGCTTTAGTGACAAAACGGATGGCACTGTGATAAACTGCATCCAGTTTGCTGAGTAGAGTGTTGGAAGCAATTTTGTAGATGACATCGCCGAAGTCGAGGATCGGTAGGATAGTCAGTTTTACTAGGGTAAGTTTGGCGGCGTGAGTGAAGGAGGCTTTGTTGCGGAATAGAAAGCCGACTCTAGATTTGATTTTCGATTGGAGATGTTTGATCTGAGTCTGGAAGGAGAGTTTACAGTCTAGCCAGGTACTTATAGATGTCCACATATTCAAGGTCGGAACCATCCAGGGTGGTGATGCTAGTCAGGCGTGTGGGTGCAGGCATCGAGCAGTTGAAAAGCATGCATTTGGTTTTACTAGCGTTTAAGAGCAGTTGGAGGCCACGGAAGGAGTGTTGTATGGCATTGAAGCTCGTTTGGAGGTTAGATAGCACAGTGTCCAAAAGTATATAGAATGGTGTCGTCTGCGTAGAGGTGGATCAGGGAATCGCCCGCAGCAAGAGCAACATCATTGATATATACAGAGAAAAGAGTCGGCCCGAGAATTGAACCCTGTGGCACCCCCATAGAGACTGCCAGAGGACCGGACAGCATGCCCTCCGATTTGACACACTGAACTCTGTCTGCAAAGTAGTTGGTGAACCAGGCAAGGCAGTCATCAGAAAAACAGAGGATACTGAGTCTGCCGATAAGAATATGGTGATTGACAGAGTCGAAAGCCTTGGCAAGGTCGATGAAGACGGCTGCACAGTACTGTCTTTTATCGATGGCGGTTATATTGTTTAGTACCTTGAGCGTGGCTGAGGTGCACCCGTGACCGGCTCGGAAACCAGATTGCACAGCGGAGAAGGTACGATGGGATTTGAGATGGTCAGTGACCTGTTTGTTGACTTGGCTTTCGAAGACCTTAGATAGGCAGGGCAGGATGGATATAGGTCTGTAACAGTTTAGGTCCAGGGTGTCTCCCCCTTTGAAGAGGGGGATGACTGCGGCAGCTTTCCAATCCTTGGGGATCTCAGACGATATGAAAGAGAGGTTGAACAGGCTGGTAATAGGGGTTGCGACAACGGCGGCGGATAGTTTCAGAAATAGAGGGTCCAGATTGTCAAGCCCAGATGATTTGTACGGGTCCAGGTTTTGCAGCTCTTTCAGAACATCTGCTATCTGGATTTGGGTAAAGGAGAACCTGGAGAGGCTTGGGCGAGTAGCCGCGGGGGGGGGCGGAGCTGTTGGCCGAGGTTGGAGTAGCCAGGCGGAAGCCATGGCCAGCCGTTGAGAAATGCTTGTTGAAGTTTTCGATAATCATGGATTTATCGGTGGTGACCGTAGGTAACCCTAGCCTCAGTGCAGTGGGCAGCTGGGAGGAGGTGCTCTTGTTCTCCATGGACTTCACAGTGTCCCAGAACTTTTTGAAGTTGGAGCTACAGGATACAAATTTCTGCCTGAAGAAGCTGGCCTTAGCTTTCCTGACTGACTGCGTGTATTGGTTCCTGACTTCCCTGAACAGTTGCATATTGCGGGGACTATTCGATGCTATTGCAGTCCGCCACAGGCTTTTTTTGTGCTGGTCGAGGGCAGTCAGGTCTGGAGTGAACCAAGGGCTATATCTGTTCTTAGTTCTGCATTTTTTGAACGGAGCATGCTTATCTAAAATGGTGAGGAAGTTACTTTTAAAGAATGACCAGGCATCCTCAACTGACGGGATGAGGTCAATGTCCTTCCAGGATACCCGGGCCAGGTCGATTAGAAAAGCCTGCTCACAGAAGTGTTTTAGGGAGCGTTTGACAGTGATGAGGGGTGGTCGTTTGACTGCGGCTCCGTAGCGGATACAAGCAATGAGGCAGTGATCGCTGAGATCCTGGTTGAAGACAGCGGAGGTGTATTTGGAGGGCCAGTTGGTCAGGATGACGTCTATGAGGGTGCCCTTGTTTACAGATTTAGGGTTGTACCTGGTGGGTTCCTTGATGATTTGTGTGAGATTGAGGGCATCTAGCTTAGATTGTAGGACTGCCGGGGTGTTAAGCATATCCCAGTTTAGGTCACCTAACAGAACAAACTCCGAAGCTAGATGGGGGGCGATCAATTCACAAATGGTGAAGTATGACATTACTGAGCCTAATGTGGCCTAACAAAAGTAGCCTTATAACATCCTAGTATGACATCAGCCATTTCAATATCATAGATCATTGTAATCAGAGACGGAACAATGAGGCATTGTGTGTGAGCAATGAGCAGTACGTTCTGTAAATATTGTGTTCCAGTAAAGCACAGTGACTGACTGACAGTAGAGAACCTGGAGCTGACAGGAGAAACCAGAAGGTGGTTTGGCTGTGTTTTTATCGGCCTTTCAATCAGTGGATAACATGTGAGTCACAGCTCTGATAAGGTTGTGGTAGGAATACAGGCAGGTCCAAGTACACCAACACTTCACATTGTTATGACTGGGACAGAGGAAGAGAGTGAATTGAGATGCACCCAGTGAGTAGCATAGTTGTGGCATAGAGAACAGGAAGTCCTTCTTTGGATATTTCCCCTACTGGGTGACTGGTCAACAATGACATCATGAAGTTGGAGAGTGTACTGATGTGGGAGTACGCAGTGTGGGTTCATGCCCATGAGGGGAATGCACTCTGTCTACCCCAGCTAACATTGTTTAAGGATGAGAGAGAGAGTGTGTGTGTGTATTAAGTGCTTTCTCCAGTTGGTACACAATCTTTTTTGTTTTCCCATGGAGAAGCAGCTGTACAGATGATTAAGTATTGGGGGATTCAGGAAGGAAGAGGGGAGGATGAGGAAGAGGGCAAGGAGGAGGCAGACACAATTTTGTTTCACTACTACAATATTACAATAACCAATAGACACTTAGGGAGGGAATTCATTTATATCATCGGAAAATACAGGTTTAGGCCAAACAAAAGTACAGCTCCCAAAGAAACAGAAGATACAAACATGGCTCAATTCGCACAGCAATATTCTTGATTACAGAAGTAAACTGTTACCTACACTCCTTATGTAGGGGAGTTGGGGAGGAGCAGAATGGCGGAGAGCCCAACAGAGGGGATCCTAATGTCATTAGTGATGCTGGAGGCATCATACTGCACACAAATCAAACAAACAATGCTGCCAGAGCATTCCAGCATAGTACACACTACTGCCTGCCCTCAAAATATTATAAACTGCATGTCTTGAGTGATCACATTTCATGTTATAATAAAGGTAGCTTAAGCAAACACAACAAATACAAACAGAGCAGAGTACTACATTTTCTATTACAACATAGGCTTTTTGCTTGCAAGCCTATGACACAAACAGAGAGTCAACTAAATGAAGCTAATGCTGAAATATTTAAATGGTAGTATTCCACAGCCAGCTATTGAAGTTGGCTTTTATACTGGATGTAACTTGTCCTAGGCTACATTCTTCTCTATTAGACACTCAACAATAATGACTGCTGTTTTCACACAGAAGACCAGTACAACAACTGGCACTCTCATTGCTATGGCAAAGTATTTCTTTCATGGGAAAAATCAGAAACACCATCCACTATTAAATAGTTATTAGACTAACTTGATCTGTCTTTACCTCTCTAACAGGCACTTAGGCCTAACGGATGTCACACTAAATCATAATTTCAATGTAAAAAAAAAAATCTTTAAAAAAAAATCAAAGGTAACATTCTTTACAGTTTACAGATGGGTTGGTTCACAGACTGATATACATAAATCACCTGAACTTTGAACCTTGTTAGAGCTAGTACAACTTGGAAATCAGTGATGGAATGCATCCCATTCAATGCACAAATATCAAACTGATATTTACATACTCATGCAAATATGTTAATGTAAATAAAAATGGCTTGCAAATGCCTCTTGATTTTCATAGCCTACTCGAAGAGCCATAATGTGTCACAAACAAACACACACACACACACACACACACACACACACACACACACTGAGGGAGAAATAAGTTGGCTAGCATGGCTAACTTAACATTAGCTGATTAACGCGAATGTTTTTGTGAAGGTGTTTTACCAATGTTGTCTCTTACCGGCTTATAGCAATTCGGTGTAAAACGACAGAGGTCCTCGTCTCTTATTTCAGGTGTATTCTACTCCGGTTGTCTTGCCAGAGCGCATGGTGCAGTTGAATCTACTCTCCACTGTCCCTGTCAGCGACTCTCTACAAATATTCTGCACATGCATCAGTCCTGCTCACGCCACTGTAAACAACAGTCTGATTGACATCTTAAAGAGGCAGTATCCAATGATTTGGCGGACATGTAAGAAAAACGTTTTTTTCCTGATTTTGATGATCTCATAACGTTTGAGCTATTTATCGTACCTGTCTCATGCCTTTAACATTATCCGAGTCCTATCTACATGTTCAGCCCTCCTCCCGGGTCATGGCTCGAAGGGGTCCAGCTTTTGTCAAAACAACGTCAGATTTGAATTTTCGCAGCAGGATAGGATAACTTATGCAGCAGGTTAGGATAATTAACGTAGCAGGTTAGGATAATTATTTTAAGGTTAGGGAAAAGGTTAGCAGACATAACGTTTTTTTGACGTTAATTTACGTTTATTTTACAAAAGCTGGATCCCTTCTAGCCATGACTCCTCTACCGCCAGTTAGTGTAGCCGCACACACTTACAGAGAGAGGTTGAGCTATTTGGTGATAGCAAACAGTTCGATGTAGGTTACTTTAAGTTCTTTCACAATGACAAACTGAAAGTTGTACAATGCTTCAGTGAGTTGTCTGTGATGTCAAATTGTTGCAAGTTGTAATAAACTTTGTGTAATCCAATGGTATCTGGCATCTATGGCCAAATACATTGAAAAGAGTAAACCCTAGCTAGCATCTCTTTTAACATCACTACTCTAGCACTAAGCTAAGCTACACGTACATGCAGAGACTTGTTAGCTATTTTCATGAACATTATCATTATATTTTTATTGCTTCGAAAAACATGCACTGAAATTGTTACAGCAAAGATTTGTGCTGCTGCCCACCTGAGATATGCCTGGCTACATGGGGGCCAGGGATGGTGCCACAGAGAGAATGGAATTTAAAACACCATGCTAGCTTGTATGTAAGCCAGCCATATATATATATCCCTATTTCATAATTTGGCATAGGGGTGATGACTAGGCCTATAATAGATTTACCTATTTTGTGCGCCTACAAAGATTATATCTCAAATAAAATGTTATTTGTCATATGTGGCGAATACAACAGGTGTAGTAGACCTTACCTTGAAATGCTTACTTACAAGCCCTTAACAAACAATGCAGTTTTAAGAAAATAGAGTTAAGTAAATATTTACTAAATAAACTAAAGTAAAAAAATACATGTTAAAAAAAGTTACACAATAAAATAACAATAATGTTACAGGGGTACCGGCACCGAGTCAATGTGCGGGGGTAAAGGTTAGTCGAGGTAAATTGTTACATGTAGGTAGGGGTAAAGTGACTGCATCTGACAAATGTAATCATTAGTCCAGAGTGCTTCCAAATAAATGTCTCCGGGTGAACAAAATCTAGTCCCGAGTTCAAAATGTAATGTTGGAGACCTTATTTTTCACTTTCAAACCTGTCTGTGCACCTAAACTGATTGGTACATGTATGATGTACAGTAAAAGATCCCAACAGCTCCTCTTAATGTTATATGATTCATGCTTCTCTTGAATTTAATGGAATGGAATGTCCCTGTGGGCAGGATTGTGTTCCATACTGTACATGTCTGAACTCATAGGCGTATCCAACACAGGGACCCTGTTGAGCTTTATTTTTCCTAGAATGGAAAACTAACAAGCCTCCACCTAAAGTAATAGAACAAAGCAGGCAGCTTCCTCTAATAATTATGTCTTAATTGCACACACTTGGCAAAGGTTCTGGTATGTCAGTGAGTGCATATCTGCTATACAGTACTGTGTTGCTCAGTTGGTAGAGCATGGCACATGCAACGCCAGGTTTGTCGGTTCAATTCCTGTCCCCACAGGTACAAGGGGAAAAAAGTATGAAAATGTATGCACTCTACTGTAAGTTGCTCTGGATATAAGTGTCTGCTAAAATGTAAATATAATTAGGCTACTCATTTCTTGTTTGGCATCAGGCGCAGGATGCAAGTTTGTGCATGTTGGTAACTTAGGCTATGTTGTTACATACACTACTGTTCAAAAGTTTGGGGTCACTTAGAAATGTCCTTGTTTTTGAAAGAAAAGCAACATTTTTTTGTCCATTAAAATAACATCAAATTGATCCAAAATACAGTGTAGACATTGTTAATGTTGTAAATGACCATTTATCAGCAACCATCACTCGTGTGTTCCAATGTCATGTTGTGTTAGCTTATCCAAGTTTATCATTTTAAAAGGATAATTGATCATTAGAAAACCCTTTTGCAATTATGTTAGCACAGCTGAAAACTGTTGCTCTGATAAAAGAAGAAATAAAACTAGCCTTCTTTAGATTAGTTGAGTGGCCAGAAACAAATCATTTTCTTCTGAAACTCATCAGTCTATTCTTGTTCTGAGAAATGAAGGCTATTCCATGCGAGAATTTGACAAGAAACTGAAGATCTCGTACTACGCACTGTACTATACCCTCAACAGAACAGCATAAACTGGCCCTAACCAGAATAGGAAGAGGAGTGGGAGGCCCCGGTGCACAACTGAGCAAGAGGTCAAGTACATTAGTGTCTAGTTTGAGAAACAGATGGCTCACAAGTCCTCAACTGGCAGCTTCAATAAATAGTACAGGCAAAACACCTGTCTCAACGTCAACAGTAAAGAGGCGACTCCAGGATGCTGCCTCTGATCTGGCGGACTCAATAAACACAAATGCTTAATTGTAAATTATGTCTGTGTTGGAGTGTGCCCCTGGCTATCCGCAAATGAAAACTAATAAAACAAATCGTGCCCATTTGGTTTGCTTAATATAAGGAATTTGAAATGACTCATACTTTTACATTTGATTGTAAAGTATATTTTAGCAATTACATTTACTTTTCACACATTTCTATGCTTGGGCCGCCACTATAAGCATGTTATTATCAGAGTAAAAAGGTTCATGTTTGCATGCTACAGGCCCACTGAAGCTAGGAATTTTGTGTCCCAATCTCTGAGATATAAGGCTGTATACTTCTAGGAAAGAATCTGAATATTTGAATGCTGTGATAAACTTTCAAACACTTAGACAACTTGTTTGTGCTTTAGATGTCTGATAAATGGAGGACATTATAATTAGTACTGTTTACTTTTTAATTTGACGTGAGCCTAAACACCCTTCCTCCGCCCTCTAAAGAATATCAATGTTCTGTTGAAAGTCATCTCTTGGGAATCAAGACGCAGATTTTGGGAGGAGTGGTGTAGTGGTATAATTAGCTATTTAATTTGATAGAGTTAAAGCATCCTCCTTCCACCTGCTGCCATACCAACTGTGTCAATTGTCTAGCAACAACAAGGTTGTAATGGTAGCATTCCATTCACAGTAACCCAGGGGCAAGAGGGTCAAACTAATGTACCCACACCCTGGCTTAAAAGTCTGTTACCAGGCCCTTTACTACATTCTCTGTCATCTGTATGTAGTGGTCAGCTCATTGCATAGCAGCCTTGTGTAGTGATGCAGGGCTGTCTTATGGTAATGCCCGTTGACATCAGAGTGCAGTGATGGTGGGAGAATAAAATGTATAAAACCTGCAGGCCATATATACAGTGCAACTGGTTTCCCTGGTTGGTTTAAGACTAATGACTGGTGAGCAGGGACAAGCTCTCTACAACACAGATTCCAGTCAGTCACCACCAGCTGGAAGTGTTTCTCTCTCCACAGTCAAATTACACATCTGAGGGTACTACCTGGACCCATGAGCTGCCCGCTCCAGCTGTCTGCAGCATTGATCTCCCTTCCTCTCTCACACACCCTACAAGGCATCCCCTCTCAATCCACTCTCTCTCATCACTAGCGGGCAGTGTGGATGATTGCCATTTGGCCAAGAATGTTAACCTCAGAGAATTCAATTATCTGGTTAAATGAGATGAGCAGTAAGTAGGCAGTGAAGTTGATGAGGCTCAACAGGAAGCCAGCTATACAGACCGTGTCAGACATAGCTGGTCAAAGCACAAGTGCATGATGGAAATGGATGCTCAGATAGGATGGCAGCAAAATGTATCAGATAAATCAGGCAAGTCAAACAAACAGCTTCTTTGTGTTATGTAAGTGTAACAGTTTCGCTTCAGTCCCTCTCATCGCCCCTACCTGGGCTCAAACCAGGGACCCTACGCACACATCAACAACAGTCACCCTTGAAGCATCGTTACCTATCGCTCCACAAAAGCCGCAGCCCTTGCAGGGCAAGGGAAACAACTACTTCAAGGTATGGCGTAGCATACCGTATATATATTTTTTCTTTGCATATCTTTTAAAAATATTTTTCTAAACCTCAACTTCAAAATGTTTTCTAAATTATTTTTCTTTACTTTCGAACCGGAATCCCCCAACAGAAGCTAACTACTGCCAGCGGTCATCAGCTAACCTCTAGCTAGGAAATCTCTCGCCAGTTTACACAACACGATTCAAACCAGAGCATCCCGGCCTTATTTACTCTCCATATCCCCGGATTCCTACCGCAAGCTCTGAACCTTTTCACCCGGACCATCGCAGCTAGCTAGCTGCAATCCGAGTGGCTACTCCTGGCTAACGACTTTGTCCCGAAGCAAGCACCAATTAGCCTAGAGCTAGCCCATGCTAGGCCCATCTCCCGGCTAGCTGAATAGGTCCATCAGCCAATTTCTTGGGCCACTATACCTATTTTGCCAATTGGACTGGGCCCCTTTACTACATGGAACCCTACAAATCCAACACGGCTGGTCTGCCAACAGAATAGCATGAGGAGGCTCTGCACGAGGAGGCTACAACAGACTTCTTCCGTCGCGACGTCCCTCTAAGGCCCTTCTGCTAGCTTGCTAGCCCCGGCCCTCTAGCTGCCTGAATCGCCGTGTCTCCAGCCAGCTTAACTACTCATTGGACCCCTATGATCACTCGGCTACGCATGCCTCTCCCTAATGTCAATATGCCTTGTCCGTTGGTGTTCTGGTAAGTGATTATTGTCTAATTTCACTGTAGAGCCTCTAGCCCTGCTCAATATGCCTTAGCTAACCCTTTAGTTCCACCTCCCACACATGCGGCGACATCACCTGGTTTAAATTATGTTTCTAGAGACAATATCTCTCTCTTCGTCACTCTATGCCTAGTATTACCTACACTGTATTCACATCCTACCATACCGTTGTCTGTACATTATGCCTTAAATCTATTCTATCAAGCCCAGAAACCTGCTCCTTTTAATCTCTGTTCCGAACGTACTAAACAACCAGTTCTTATAGCCTTTAGCCATACCCTTATCCTACTCCTGCTCTGTTCCTCTGGTGATGTGGAAGTTAATCCAGGCCCTGCAGTGCCTAGCTCCACTTCCATTCCCCAGGCGCTCTCATTTGTTGACTTCTGTAACCGTAAAAGCCTTGGTTTCATGAATGTTAACATTAGAACCCTCCTCCCCAAGTTTGTTTTATTAATTGCTTTAGCACACTCTGCCAACCCTGATGTCCTAGCCGTGTCTGAATCTTGGCTTAGGAAGACCACCAAAAACCCTGAAATTTCCATCCCTAACTATAACATTTTCCGACAAGATAGAACTGCGAAAGGGGGCAGAGTGGCAATCTACTGCAGAGATAGCCTGCAGAGTTATGTCATACTATCCAGGTCTGTGCCCAAACAATTCGAGCTTATACTTCTAAAAATCCACCTTTCCAGAAACAAGTCTCTCACCGTTGCCGCTTGCTATAGACCACCCTCTGCCCCCAGCTGTGCCCTGGACACCATCTATCTTCAGAGCTCGTGCTGCTAGGTGACCTAAACTGGGACATCCTACAATCTAAGCTTGATGCCCTCAATCTCACACAAATTATCAATGAACCTACCAGGTACAACCCCAAATCCATAAACATGGGCACCCTCATAGATATCATCCTAACCAACTTTCCCTCCAAATACACCTCTGGAGTCTTCAACCAAGATCTCAGCGATCACTGCCTCATTGCCTGCATCCGTAAATCGGTCTGGAGTCAAACGACCACCCCTCATCACTGTCAAACGCTCCCTAAAACACTTCAGCGAGCATGCCTTTCTAATCAACCTGGCCCGGGTATCCTGGAAGGATATTGACCTCATTCCGTCAGTAGAGGATGCTTGGTTGTTCTTTAAAAGTGTCTTCCTCGTCATCTTAAATAAGCATGCCCCATTCAAAAAATATTGAACCAGGAACAGATATAGCCCTTGGTTCACTCCAGACCTGACTGCCCTTGACCAGCACAAAAACATCCTGTGGCCTACTGCACTAGCATCATATAGCCCCCGTGATATGCAACTTTTCAGGAAAGTTAGGAACCACCACAAGACCATGGAGAATAGGAGCACCTCCTCCCAGCTGCCCACTGCACTGAAGCTAGGAAACACTGCCACCACCGATAAATCCACGATAATTGAGAATTGCAATAAGCATTTTTCTACGGCTGGCCATACTTTCCACCTGGCTACCTCTTCCCCGGTCAACTGCCCTGGACATGCCCAAGCCTCCGCAATTTCTCCTTCACCCAAATCCAGATAGCTGATGTTCTGAAAAAGCTGCAACATTTGGACCCCTACTAATCAGCCGGGCTAGACAATCTGGACCCTCTCTTTCTAAAATGATCTGCCGAAATTGTTGCTACCCCTATTAGTAGCCTGTTCAACCTCTCTTTCGTATCGTCTGAGATCCCCAAAGATTGGAAAGCTGCCGCGGTCATCCCTCTCTTCAAAGGGGGAGACACTCTAGACCCAAACTGCTACAGACCTATATCTATCCTATCCTGCCTTTCTAAGGTCTTCCAAAGCCAAGTTAACAAACAGATCACCAACCATTTCGAATCTCACCGTACCTTCTCCACTATGCAATCTGGTTTCCGAGCTGATCATGGGTGCACCTCAGCCACGGTCAAGGTCCTAAACGATATCATAACTAGAGGTCAACTGAATATGATTTTTCAACGCCGACACCGATTACTGGAGGACCAAAAAAAGCTGATACCGATTAATCAACTGATTTTTATATATTTGTTATAATGACAATTACAACAATACAACACTTTTATTTTAACGTAATACATCAATAAAATCAATTTAGTCTCAAATAAATAATGAAACATGTTCAATTTGGTGTAAATAATGCTTTTGCTTTTGCATTACTTACACCAAACTGAACATGTTTCATTATTTATTTGAGACTAAATTGATTTTATTGACAAAGTGTTGGAGAAGAAAGTAAAAGTCCAATATTTGCCATGTAAAAATAGCTAACATTTAAGTTCCTTGCTCAGAACATGAGAACATATGAAAGCTGGTGGTTCCTTTAACATGAGTCTTCAATATTCCCAGGTAAGAAGTTTTAGGTTGTAGTTATTATAGGAATATTTCTCTCTATACCATTTGTATTTCATATACCTTTGACTATTGGATATTCTTATAGGCACTATAGTATTGCCAGCCTAATCTCGGGTGTTGATAGGCTTGAAGTCATAAACAGCGCAATGCTTGAAGCACAGCGAAGAGCTGCTGGCAAATGCAGGAAAGTGCTGTTTGAATGAATGCTTACGAGCGTGCTGCTGCCTACCACCGCTCAGTCAGAATGCTCTATCAAATATCAAATCATAGACTTAATTATAAAAACACACAGAAATACGAGCCTTAGGTCATTAATATGGTCAAATCCGGAAACTATCATTTCGAAAACAAAACTTTTATTCTTTCAGTGAAATACAGAACCGTTCCGTATTTTATCTAACGGGTGGCATTCCTAAGTCTAAATATTGCTGTTACATTGCACAACCTTCAATGTTATGTCATAATTATGTACAATTCCGGCAAATTAATTACGGTCTTTGTTTGGAAGAAATGGTCTTCACATAGTTCGCAACGAGCCAGGCAGCCCAAACTGCTGCATATACCCTGACTCTGCTTGCACAGAACGCAAGAGAAGTGACACAATTTCCCTAGTTAAAAGAAATTCATGTTAGCAGGCAATATTAACTAAATATGCAGGTTTAAAAATATATACTTGTGCATTGATTTTAAGAAAGGCATTGATGTTTATGGTTAGGTACACATTAGTGCAACGACAGGGCTTTTTTCGTGAATGCGCTTGTTAAATTATCACCCATTTGGCGAAGTAGACTGTGATTCGATGATAAATTAACAGGCACCGCATCGATTATATGTAACGCAGGATAAGCTAGATAAACTAGTAATATCATCAACCATGTGTAGTTAACTAGTGATTATGTTAAGATTGATTGTTTTTTATAAGATAAGTTTAATGCTAGCTAGCAACTTACCTTGGCTCTTTGCTGCACTCGCATAACAGGTAGTCAGCCTGCCACGCAGTCTCCTCGTGGAGTGCAATGGAATCGGCCATAATCGGTGTCCAAAAATGCTGATTACCGATTGTTATGAAAACTTGAAATTGGCCCTAATTAATCGGCCATACCGATTAATCGGTCGATCTCTAATCATAACTGCCATCGATAAGAGACAATACTGTGCAGCCGTATTCATCGACCTGGCCAAGGCTTTCGGCTCTGTCAATCACCACATTCTTATCGGCAGACTCAACAGCCTTAGTTTCTCAAATGACTGCCTCGCCTGGTTTACCAACTACTTCTCTGATAGAGTTCAGTGTGTCAAATCGGAGGGCCTGTTGTCCGGACCTCTGGCAGTCTCTATGGGGGTGCCACAGGGTTCAATTCTCAGGCCGACTCTCTTCTCTGTATACATCAATGATGTCGCTCTTGCTGCTGGTGATTCTCTGATCCACCTCTACGCAGACGACACAATTCTGTATACTTCTGGCCCTTCTTTGGACACTGTGCTAACTAACCTCCAGACGAGCTTCAATGCTATACAACTCTCCTTCCGTGGCCTCCGACTGCTCTTAAATACAAGTAAAACTAAATGCATGCTCTTCATCCGATCGCTGCCCGCACCTGCCCACCCATCCAGCATCACTACTCTGGACGGTTCTGAGTTAGAATATGTGGACAACTACAAATACCTAGGAGTCTGGTTAGACTGTATACTGTCCTTCCAGACCCACATTAAGCATATCCAATCTAAAATTAAATCTAGAATTGGCTTCCTATTTCACAACAAAGCATCCTTCACTCATGCTGCCAAACATACCCTCGTAAAACTGACTATCCTACCGATCCTCGACTTCGGCGATGTCATTTACAAAATACCCTCAACACTCTACTCAACAAATTGGATGCAGTCTATCACAGTGCCATCTGTTTTGTCACCAAACCCCCATATACTACCCAACACTGCGACCTGTATGCTCTCATTGGCTGGCCCTCACTTCATACTCGAGCCCATCCAACTACCTCATCCCCATACTGTATTTATTTATTTGTTTTGCTCCTTTGCTCCCCAGTATCTCTACTTGTACATCTATCACCCCAGTGTTTAATTGCTATATCGTAATTAACTTGCCACTATGGCCTATTTGCCTTACCTCCCTTATCCTACCTCATTTGCACACTTTTTTTCTACTGTATTATTGACTGTATGTTTGTTTATTCCATGTGTAATTCTGTGTTGTTGTATGTGTCAAACTTTTTTTTTTTTTTTTTTTTTAATTTTTATTTATTTATTTATTTTATTAATTTCAAATCAATACATAAAATCACATGAGGGAACACAAGCATACATAGATTACAAACAATAGACAATCGAGCTAGGGGGTACAATATCACATTACAATTACACAAGGACCTTAAGGGACATGCATATACTTACAATTCAAACAGCTTTTTTGTTAGTAGAGCATTTAACTGTCTTAAAATACAGTTCAATTTATTTTTGTAGGGTACGAAAATGTGGTTTTCTGTTTGTAAATTTACATTTGTGTATATGAAATTTGGCCAAAAGAATAATAAAATTAATTACATAAAAATGATTCCGCTTATTTCTATTGTATGTGAAGAATCCAAACAGTACATCTCTCCACAATAGTGTAAAATCTTCATAAATGTGTTCAATTATAAACCTACTGATGTCTTGCCAGAGTTTTCTTACATGAACACAATGCCAAAAAAGATGCACAACTGTTTCTGGGTGGTCATTACAAAAGGAGCAATTTGAGTTGATGTTTTCCTTAAACTTCTTCATATAGTGGTTGGCAGGATAATATTTATGAATAATTTTAAAGGAAACTTCCTTAATTTTGTTAACAAGTAGGTATGTGTGTGGCAACATCCAAACTTTTTTCCAACAGATATTCTCAATAAATCCATTCCAATAAGGCATGACATAAGGTATAGATACAACATCCTGCTGAAACAAGGTTCGTATCGCTCTGTTGTTGAATGGACCAAAAGAGAAACAAATCTTTCCTACTGATGAATCAACAGAGTCAATAGAAGGTAGGCTCTGAGGGTCAGGTCTTGACATGTTCCTGAATAACATAGCAACACCTGAGGGAATGGCATCTAAAACAATTGCAAAATCTTTAGGTGTTACAGGGACCTTGTAAAGTGATAAGAATTCTTTATAACTGAGTAAAAGACCCTCTGCATTTACCAGTTGGCTCACCAATAGGATATTATTTCGGAACCAATATTCTAAAAACAGAGAGGTATTTTTATACAATATATCCCGATTATTCCATATATAATATCTGTGTGGAGAAAAATTGTGTTTATAAATTAAGGACCATGACAAGAAAACCTGCCGATGAAAAGCAGAAAGTTTCACTGGAACTTTGTCAATATTATAATTGCAAACCAACATGAAGTTAAGGCCTCCAAAAGTAGAGAAGACATGATGAGGAATAAAATTCCAGATAGAAGTGGGTCTTCTTAGAAATTGTTTTATCCAATTGATCTTAAAAGTATTATTTAAAGTAGTAAAATCCAGAAAATTCAGTCCTCCATTCTCATAAGTGTTCATTACAACAGTTTTCCTAATGTAATGGGTACGGTTTCTCCAAAGAAAGTTGAAAAGCATCTGGTCTATCTCCTTGCTTATTTTACGGTCAAGATATAAAGATAGCGCACCATATGTTAGTCTAGAGATACCTTCAGCCTTGGTTATTAGGACGCTTCCTTTAAAAGATAAGTCCCTCTGTAGCCATTGATTTAGCTTCTTCTGTTTTTTTTAATAAGAGGGTTAAAATTTAGAAAGCCTCTAGACTTCTGATCCTTTGTAATGGTTATGCCTAAATATGTAAGTGCTTCTTTTACTGGAATACCATAATATGAAGGTGTCACACAATCTTTGACAGCCATGAGTTCACATTTCTTAATGTTAAGATATAGACCAGACGCTTTGGAAAAGGATTGTATCACATTGATCGATATGGGAATTTGGTTAGCGTCTTTCAGAAAAAGTGTAGTATCGTCAGCCAAGCTGTATGTATGTGTATATGTATGTATGTGTTGAACTGCTCCGCAGGTCTCAGAGCGAGTGACGTCACCGATTTGAAATGCTATTAGCGCGCAGTGTTGCCAATTTAGCGACTCAGTCGCTATATTTAGCGAGTATTCAGACCTCTAGCAACTAATTTTCAAAAAAGCAACTAGCGACAAATCTTAGTGACTTTATTGGAGACTTTTGGAGACTCTGACATGAAAGCACGTATTGTTCTTACTCTTCTCAACGAGCAGCGGATGCTGCCGTGGGCCCCACCCCGTCCCAAAGCACTCACATCCCATCCTGGTTTACAATAAAAAACTATTAACCTGAATTAGGGCCAGACTAGTTACCATAATTTTCTCACATTGCCATTGACAGTTTCTTCTATTGTCTCTTTTTGGTCCATTTAGATTGTATACAAAAAAATGTAAAAAATGTTATGGTTAAAAATGTTCATGTTTTACTGTGACTTGTTGTAGGCCCCTAAGTGGACCCTAAGGTTAAAAACCAAATTAAGAAAATTAACCTAAAAATATATATATTTTTTAAACGAAGTGTCTCTTTTGGGTCACATTTGCCGGTCCCAAGCCCGGATAAAGGAGGAGGGTTGGAATTGTGACATAAAAAATAAAATTAACCTGTCTACGATACTGGTTCCCAATTGGGAATCACCCCTCCCACGTGCAGCTGAAACGGTGGCGCATGGAACGCAAAAATATTCTTAAAAATATTTAACCTCCACACATTAACAAGTCCAATAGCTCAAATGAAAGATAAACATCTTGTTCATCTAGCCAGCAAGTCAGATTTCTAAAATGTTTTACGGCGAAAACATAGCACATATATATGTAAAACCACCACCAGACACAGCTCATTTCAATAGCCAAAACATGCAATCAACAAACGCAGGATTAAAAAATAAATCGCTCACTAACCTTTTGAAAATCTTCATCAGATGACAGTAATATGACATATTACACAGTACATATTTTTTTTTTTCAATAATATGCCATTTATATCCATAAATGTCCATTTACAGTGAGTTCACCTTCAGAAATTACTCAAAAACGCCCGCAGGAAATCTATGTAGCGCGGCAAGATAACGTAAAATAGACATCATAAACTTTGACTAAATATACATGTTCTACATATAGTTAGAAAGATACACTGCTTCTTTATGCAACCGCTGTGTTAGATTTATTTTTAACGTTACAGAAATCGCACACTATTCCATATTGTGAGACAGCGCTCAGTTCCAAGCTACATTTCCACGTAATGTTGGAGTCAACAGAAACACAGATTTAAGCATAAATATTCCCTTACCTTCGATGGTCTTCGTTCAGAATGTTCTGGAAGGCTTCATACTTACCCAATACATCGTTTGGTTTCAAGTCTTGCGTCTTTGTATTAGCTACTGCTAATAACATCAGCTGAAATGCACCCAAAACGTCCTCTGGTCCGGATAAGTTGCGCATCAAAACTTCAAAATTACACATTATATGTCGACTAAACAGGTCAAACTAAGTGCAGAAGCAAGCTTTATGATGTTTTAGACGTGCAAAACAAACTTCAATTCAATCGCCCATCGTCTGCCCTTCTCTTCAGTGCTGGAAACAAAGGAATGACTGTGACCAATTCGCGCCCATACGCACAGCCTATTCTCTCGTGGCACGCACTAATTTCACTCCCATAGGGTCAATTCTCGCAACGGTTTGAAGCTCTAATGAAAGAGGACATCTAGCGGAAGAGATAGAAAGTGTCCGCAGAATCATAGCTGGTTGGGAAGGGTGGGGGCCATGACGTCAAAGTTGCTCCAACTTTCATGGCCACAAAAACTAGTTTGGAAGAATGCCTGCCCTGTGAGTTCTGCTATACTTACAGACATAATTCCAACGGTTTTAGAATCTTTAGAGTGTTTTCTATCCAATAATAATTTTTATTTGCATATATTAACAATTTTTGACAGATTTTTTTTCCAGTTTACTAGGGGTACCCAATCTCTCCAAAGGGGGCGTATGTCTGCCATATCCTCAACAGGTTTAAAAGAATCGACAGAAGTTCATTTGTAGTTCTAAACATATAGGGTGTTTTTTTACTCACTTTTTTGTCTCTCCCACAAAGTTATTAATCTCTCCGACAACATCCATCACAATTACATGCACATGGCCGATTATGCAAATTAGGTGATGACGTCATTTAGCGACTTCTATCGATTTTTAGGACAGCCAATAGCTACTTTCCTTACTAAGGACTTGGCAACACTGTAATAGCACGCACCTCGCTACCCATTTCACACCGGTTACATAAGGACAGTCTCGTGGTTAAAACAGACACACCTTCATACAGTTTGTTCTGTGTTTTTGCGTGTCCATGAATCCCACATAAGTCTTCCATGGTAGTGTGTAATCAAACAGTACTCTGTGGTCGCGATGGCAATCTGTTTTGTTGTTCTATGGCTCCTTCATTTCTGTCCTTTTGCCAGAGACAGCAGTGAAGCAGAACTGACAGACATGCAGAGTGGAATCAGGCCCTCTGTTTGCTTGTGTTTGTCTCCAGGAACAGGATTTGGCCTTTTCAAATATGTCAGCTTGGTTAAAATTGTTCACCTGTTCATAGCAGTAACTTACGAGGACACCTATGTCCAGAACTCTGCTCGGTACCAATTATTTATAATTTGAAAAAAATATTGATAATATATATAATTTGTACACAAGAAAATAAATTGATCATCTTCTAAATATTGCTTCCAGCATTGATCAAAGATCAGAACACTATTATTCTTGACCTGACTGAGTTCTATTCACACCTGCCTCTCTGCGAACGAGTGGAATCATGAAGTGGTTTGTTTGTCTGGTCTATTCATTCCTTTTCAGTAGATGCTCTTATCCAGAGCAATTTACAGTAGTGAGTGCATACATTTTCATACTGGTCCCCCATGGGAATTGAACCCACAAACCTAGCATTGTAAGCAACATGCTCTACCAACTGAGCCACATCATCACAAATCATACAAACCTAAATGACCAACGTATTTACATTAAGGATTGTAAGGATGGTCAATTAATACTGCACAAAACGGTGGGTTTCCATGTTTTTTTATCAAAAAATATATTTAATTTGATGTGGAAGTTTTGTATCTTTGCCTATCCCTTTGCACCTTTTGATGTAAATGCTTGAGGACAAGGTTTTGTTCTTTGTGGATTCCATTAGAATGACAATCACAGAGAAAGGGACAGGGCAACACCTCTTACAATTCTAACTATTGAATCCTGCAAGATACTGTTCTTAACTATACAACAAAAAATTATTGTGCCTGCTCTACAGAGGTATATCAGTTGAAAAAATATATATAATAAATGTATTCTGATTTTTCAGGGGGTGCTGGCTATGGACATCCCCCAAACAAACTGACTCTGGGAGAATGAGTGCACAACTGCAAACAAGTCGATTATAAATATGTCAGTCAGTCAGGGGGATAGCCTCTGGCAGAAACTTCTATTGGCAGTAACTGGCAGTAACGTTGAAGGGCTCTGGTTAGTATCACTTAGCTTGCTAGAAGGATGAAGTAAGAGGCTAATGTTAAACGAAGCCTAACTCAGCAGGAGCAAAAATTACACAACTAAGTTCTCGTAATAACTTTGCTTTACAGAGAGTAGGCTACTACTGAGACAGAGTGAGTGATATGGCACTGGTGGGCGGAGGCAGGCTGCAATGCATGCAGGAGGAACTAGAGGAGACAGAGAGGAAGCAAGCAGAGAGAGGGTCAGAGAGGTTAGTGTAGTGGTTCCCAAACTTAGGGTTGGGGTCCCCTGAGAAAAAGCTGTACTAATCTTATCTCCACATGCAAAACCTGGACCTGTACAAATCAGCTGGGCTAGACAATCTGGACAATCTGGATGTGTAACTCTGTGTTGTTGTATGTGTCGAACTGCTTTGCTTTATCTTGGCCAGGTCGCAGTTGTAAATGAGAACTTGTTCTCAACTAGCCTACCTGGTTAAATAAAGGTGAAATAAATAATAAACATGGCATATCTTCTCTATAGGCCTACATTAAAATGCAATCAGTACAGTTCTAAAAATGTAATACATTTTAGTTTTGATGCTGATGCTACATGTCAGTGTGAATAATTTATCATGTTTCCCCCCTTTTCAGAGGTATAACATTACAATTGTATAGCTAATAG